>NW_018020809.1:172259-189350 GCF_002006095.1 Pseudomyrmex gracilis | reverse complement strand
AGGTAACTTTTCTGGTCGTGGGTGATCATTTNGGTCGCCGGGTAACCTTTCTGGGCGCGGTGGATAAGCCTAATATTAGTCGGAAAGAAAACGAAAATAAGGTTGTTCATATTATAAGAAATTAATTATATATTTAAAAAATATGCAATACATATATAGTTATATATTGAAAAAAGTACATATATGTTGTACAGAATGTCAAATAGCTATTTATTAGGAGATCAGAAAATTATTGTAAAATTCATGAAAAAAAGTGCAAAAGTGTGTTGTATAGAGAGCATAAATTTGCTCATCAATAATAAAGATTTTGTTGCGTATTTTTTTATCTCGAGCACACATACTCTACCGAAAAATATTATCATGACGTATATAACACTATAGATAATAATCTCATTTGCGTAATAGGTAAACTTACCTGGCTTACAAAGCATGAAGCCAATAGCACAGTCAATAGAAAAACGACGCGCGTCATCGCGGCTTGAGGAAGCTCAACAAGATCAAAGACCCACTGTCGAAAAAAGAAAGGATCGAGAAATGTGATCCACACTCGAGTCACAATTGTTGATACGAATTTTGACTCTATATATAGTAGCGGCAATTTACTTATTTTGCATGTATTCAATGGCTGATTATTCCAGCTCGCACACTGACGCATTATTTGAAATGGCACACCTGTATCAACTTGGTTTGAATGGCGTCCTTGTGAATGATAACAACATATAATAAATTAAAACGATTAATTAATGACTCGACAAATCAGATATGGTAACGTTGCATTGACGCACTTTTTTTGTCTCTCGACGAAAAAAATATCGTAGTGAAATTATTGTTAATTTGTGATTTGCGACCCAGACTGACGTATGAGCGGATAACCGAAGCCACAAAAAGGTCAGATCAAATCTTCTGTGAATTGTGATATTTTAAACGAGATAACGTATCGAAAAATATAGTAATAAAATTTATTTTAATTATCTTTTTCAATTTAATGTGCAGCTTTGCAATTAATGTCTTATATATGTGTATATATATATATACACATATATAAGACATTAATTAATTTATTAAAGATGAAAACAGGCTTTCTTGGAATTCAAGATAAAATAGACTAGTAGAACCTTAATTAATTAATTTATATATATAATATAATTAATTTATGTATATGTATATACACACGTATAATTTATATATAAGATATATATATAATAATTTATATATATGTATCTTAATTAATTTATATATACATATATATAATGTACATATAATAATAATAATAGTTTATTGCAATACGTAAGATTGCACGCAAAATTTATAAAATAACTCGTTTAATATTTCAATATTTTTCAAAGTTGATAAAAGATGATTCTCAATGTGACTTTTCGAAGCAAACTACTAATAATTCAAATTGACTTAACACAGGTAATAATATTCCCGTAATATTATGCAAGTATATTTATGCAAGTAATCAGTGGAAAAACAGACTTTGACATTTATAATACAATTCTCGGCTTTGATGATAATTTGGTAGCAAATTTCTCAATTGAGATTCGCTTACAAAAACAAATTAATTGCTCTGAAAACTTTAAATCTGCACAACATTGCGTATGCATTCTACGTACAAGCTTATGATCTCATCACACAATAAAAGCGTTGAATTGTTTCAAGATAAATGTTGCAAATTTTTTTTTAACATATAAAGCGAAGAAAACTCAAGTTGCATAATAAAAATATTTTATCTTGTGTTACAAAAAGAAATACAGATAAAAAGCTTATTTTATTAAAAACAGATATTGCGTGAGAGTTTTTGCATGTCCGGCATTATGTATTGTGCCATCTGTGTAAACACAGGTATACTTATGTCAAGTATGTAATAATATTGTAAGCAAATAATGTACAAAAGTCTCCGATTCATTCTATAGCTGTCTCACATGTCGGAGACAGCACAAATAAGAGAAAGAGAGAAAAATAAATTAAATTTATTGTAAAAAAACACAAAATATATATTGATATATACATATGTTAATATAAAAAAAAGTCTGAAGTTAAGAGTAAAAAAATATTCCATCACTCTGATCGTAAACATTGGCAGGTGGTAAAACTGGTAAAAAGTGGTAAAATAATAATGCACTTTCTTTTAATTAAGACACAGATCTTTATTCACAATTGTTTATTTACAATTGTTTAGTATGTACCTATCGATAGTCGATAGTCGATAACTGATAATGATTTAAGACTAGTTATGAAGTTTATATGTATAAGATGTCTAAATAGCGTAATTTAGAAGTAGAGGATTGTTGAACTGTCTGATGCATTCGGGGTCTCTGAAATCTCGGGCTAATAGTTTCCATATACGATTGCTATTGCGAAGAACAGAAGCGCGCAAATGCGGTCTGAGGAATTTGAAAGTGATCGGGCTGCTACCGTCCAGCACATGACCGAACAGGACTGCTTTGTTTCTCAAAATAATTGCAATAATGTCGCCCGGCAATAGATAGTCGTGTCCTATAGTGTTAACGATCTTTTCCCTGGGCAAAACGATACCAAACCCGTTACCAGGGGACGAAGCAACGGCAGGCAAACCGGCTACTGGCGAAGAAATCACAGAAGGAATACCTCCCGGAATTCCGTAGGAGAGCGGTAACCTATTGATCAGTCCACCTCCGAGTCTTCCATATTGACTTGGCAAGACAGAATCGCTCGAAGACGCTGACGCACTGGCGGAAGCTGCGCTGGTCGCTGGAGTAAAAGGTGGCAAGATTCGGGGTCTATAAGGTAAACTGTATGGCACTGAATTGACTGGAGCGATTTCCTCCACAGCTGAAGAAGCGGACGCAGAAGCTGCCGCGGAAGCGGCTGTGTTACTAGGAATTGCAAATTCCTGCGCAAAGGGGACGACAGGAGATGCTGCGGAAGATGCTGCAGAAGCTACAGATACGCTCGAAGAGCTAGCTTCGGGAACGGCTTCTTCGATCACGGTATTGGGAACAATTTGTGGAGATATGTATGACTCTTCATAAGGTGAGGCGTATAATCGCGGAGCGGTTCGATAACTTGATATTACCGGTGACGATGCCGCCGCTGACGCTGCCGCCGACGAAGCCGCCGCCGCCGACGACGCCGCTGCAGATGCAGTTGCTATGTCTGGAGAATAAACAGGCGCCGTTTCGCAAGGAACAACTGGGGGAGCTACTTCTGGTATCAGCGGTGCAATTGGCTCGGAGTAAATTACCGGCTGCGGCTCTCTGATAATGGTACTGGCGCTGGCGCTAGCGGACGCGGAAGTGCTCACAGATTCAGCAGGAATAACAGGTGCTATCGGTGCTTGCGCCATTGGTATTACCGGTGCTACTGGTGCTACTACTGGGCTTGCAACAGAAGTGGATGCGGATGCGCTGGCCGTACTAGTTGTAGTTACGATCTCCTCTTCAACTGGCGTAGATCCAAAGCAAGAATTCAAAAAAGGTACTCTGGATAAGTAAGATCTTATTGTGGAAACTGTTGAGGTCCAAGACATGTTCTGCACTCCAGTCCTGATAAAATGCGGTATTCCAGACGCCTGATAGCCATTGTAGATGCCACGGAAACTATTTAATACTTCTCCCAATGAAGTGTAGTAATCTGGTAGAGCAACGTTGTTAGAAGCAGTTGCCGTTGCTGCCGAAGCTGCAGCTGTCGCTGCTGCCGAAGCCGCGGCTGTCGCTGTTGCTGCCGGGGCCGAGTATGTAAATTCCGGTTCGCTGTAAAACTGACTTTCCATCGGAATTATCGTACCGTAATGATGACGCAATTTATTTATTTTAAAGTCGGCCAATTTCTCTAACAAACGTACACCCAGACGATGACCCAAAAAGAGGTGATGGAAAAGATTGCGAATATGTCCTAGAACCAGTTCCTTTGCAAAGCGTAACACCTTGAAGATGACATGTTTGATACGATGAATAGCACCGAAAACGCTGGGGAATGGTATGCAGTCATGAAGTATTTCAGGTAGAATCAGCAGATGACGAGGTTGTTTGACAATGGCTTCGAAAATACGAGGAAGCTGATAGAGGATGCTGAAGGAACCGTCAGCAACAATATCTTCGCCGATCAGCGGTCCCAAAGTAAGCTCGGATTTGAGATTGCGCCCAATGTTCAAAGAGTAATGCCAGAACTTCCTTAATTCGCAGAATAATTCGTGCGCGATTTCACCCGATGCGTGAAAATGGCCGAATTCCAGCGCCTCGTTTGAACACGAATGGGCATCCAAGTCGTCAACGGGAACAACGTCCCACATATTCATTCCCAAAAGATTGGGCACACTTGCGGATGCGGCGGCCGCAGCCGCGGCTGAGGAAGAGCCTATCTGACGCTTGGGTTTCTCGGATTCCTTGACGTTCTGCAAGAAATGTTGCCACTTTTAATTTATGCGCGTAAGAAAGAGAATTAGCTATCAAATTTTACAGTGTTTTACAAAGTTTAAAAATTAAAGTTTGTCAAAAGAATAAAGATTGATATTACTTCAATTTCACGCAATTGCTGCAGTCTCATAGCAATATCTTCTTCATCCGCGAGAATCAATGCTTGGACAAGATCGTGCATATTCCTGTACATGAACGCGTCCTAGAAAGGAAAGAGAACATAGATTAGAGTTATTCTCCTTTTCCCGTTTGTCTTCTTCAATACTCAATGAGAAAAATCATAAGCATTTGAATCCTTTAAAGCCCTACGCACTACTACAGACGCTTTCAGCTAGATGATCTTTTAGAACAAATTGCCACTACAAGTAGCTTCTTACTAAGCGATGTTTTTTTTAGAACAAGCAGCTACTACAATGGCTCTCTTCTTTATCTCTCATTGAAAGCCGTATACAATATTGTTACAATACAAAAATGTTTTTTCACAGGGTTTTACATTTTTTAACTAATATCGTTAATTCTCACTTTGCGGCAGAACTATCCGTACAGCTTCACGGCTAGTTCTCTGCTGTAGCGAAAAAGTTAATAATTACCTCAGCATCTTTTTCAATTTTATTGCTTGTATTTGCTTTCTTCTGTTCTTCATTTTTCACGTTAGATTTCTGTTCCAAAGGTTTTACATCTTCCACGGTAGTTTTTCTATCCTCGACAGTTTTAGACTCTGACAGTTCTTTCAAGATTGCAGTATCATGCTTCTTTTCGTGAGAATCTTCTACATTCTCTTGCCTCTTTTCCCGAAGATATAGCGGCGTCTCGTAGTTGGAATGAGTTTCGTGATCCTTAAAGATGTCAAGGTCTCCTTTAACGAGACCCGCACTTAAGGACAACGAGGCCAGAAAAGCGACGGCCAAAACTACGCCCGTATTCGCCATAATACGTTTCGATGAAAACTCGATGACTGCAGCTGCATCAGACGGCTTCATATACCCTGAGGATCGTTATCATCGTATAGAGATTTGGCACGAAGATCGTGATAGAATCAGTCAACATCACCGATTGTTGGCGAAAAATAATTGGCAATCTTTATTATGCGCGTGAGATTATTCATCAAAATCATCTTTGTACACTTGATAAAGATCAACAGCATTTTAAATAATTATGATAATCGTATTTGTTTTATATTATGTGTCAATATCTCATAAACAAATGAAAAATACACATACAAATACTAATATATAAATAAATATACAAACATATAAATAATATACAATAAATATATAAAACGTAAATAATATAAAATTGGAAATTTTTTTGTACTTATGTTCTTGTATATCTGCATTGCTGTAAAACAGAGAGTTTGGTATAATACTTAAATATTTATAACAATTATATTCAAATATTCATAACGATTTCTTTATATACGGTGCATCTATGAGAACATTTCTTATTTTTTTAATGCAAAATAATTTAATTAATAATTTAAACTTTCTAGAACTAATAAAACTGTTTCTTATTTTTTTGAACACAAATTAATTTAATTAATAATTTAAATTTTCTAGAACTAATAAAACATGTACATGCTAGTAGTATTTTAAACAATTAAAAAACAATATTACCTTATATTTGTTTGTTTTTATATTTTTGTGTTTGCAATATTGAAGTGTGTATGTATGACATTTAATAATTTTTATTTACAAAAATCTCAATATATTATTATTCATACAATTACATTCAATTTATAAATCTTGTTATTATGTATGTTGCTAACATTGCGTATAACGATATGTGACTAAACAATTTGTGCACGTAAGCAACTTCTGCTTCTTGTATTTGTAACTAAGAATAAAATCGTATTCATATAATGTACAATTATATTATCGCGCTGTTTTAATTATTTATTATTCTGCTTTTCTTGCATTGTTTTATTCTGTTTATTCTTCTTTTTATAATATTACATTAACAAATGTGCATATATAATCTGTATATTATATTAAATGTAGAGAAAAAAATATATAAAAAGTAATAGAATGTATTCAGATAAATATAATATGTAAAAAATAAATTAAATTACAAAAGAAAATAACATTTCTATTTATTGAAAACATGTACTTAACGCGTATAAATTATTATAATATTAATAAAAAAAGTAATAGCAAAAAAGAATTATATAATAAAGAAAATGCGTACACATATATAAAACTATAATATAATAAATATATAAATAATATATAATCAATATATGATATAATATAATATAATATAATATAATATAATCAATATATAAAGAGGTATAATAAGGTAGGAAAATATCAATATAAACAATCATAATTATATTATAAACATATTTATATTTACATATATATTTTACACAATTCATTAATTCTAAAATATACATATATAAGCGGGTTTTCTTACATCAAACTCTAAGTAAAAGAAGTAAGAATCGTGGAAAATAAGAATCAAGCGCTGAATATGATATATAATAAATAATTGCGCATATTTTTAAAATTCAAATTAAATTTACTTTGGATATTTCTATATTAGATGTTTTTATCTTAAATACAGACAAAATCCATTTCTCTAAAAAATTACTTGTCATTAATTAGTAATTGCAAAAAATAGATAATTTTTTATTTATTTTCTAATTTTTTAATTCACTTATGGTAGGGAAATAAATAAAAGAACAAAAGTATATATATAATTTTAAATTATAAACATATTTTTCATAAATAATTTATTTATTTTCTAAGTTATTTACATATTTCATTGAATCTCTTCTCTCTCTCTTTCTTTCTCTCTCTCTCTCTTTCTCTTAATAAAATATACATTTTTATGACACAATATTATTCTCTACATGAACAGGTGGAAAGTGGATTCTCACAGGCAGGAACAAGAACTCTGTCGATTCTGCTTCTAAGACCAGTTAAATATGTAACAGGTTTTTCCAAATTGATCGATGTAGTCGCTCTAAAACAAAAGTAAATATTATAATGATAGTTATTTAATACATTTTTTACTAAATTGTTAAGAATGAAACCTTGTTTCGTTAAGAAAATACGAGACAATTAGTGATTTATAAGTGTATTTTATATCGAATCATGTAATCTGAGAACATAATTTGTGTTCTTCAATCTTTAGAAGACCGAAAGGTTTTCTTTGAAATTTTACATATTTAATAAAAACTTGTGTACATATGACGTACGTCTTATATAAAGTTATTGTTGCAGAAGTGCCACTATGGGGTAAGCCGGCCCCTTCTAAAGATTAAATATTAAATAGAATAATATTAGAATTCTTACGAAGACAAAGAAGGTGGTGCCGGTGGTGGCACTTGTAAATCAAAGTTGTAAGTCGCTGGCACGGATTTGATCGGCACGGTTTCGATTTGCGGAGTTTCGATATTATATGCGTAGGATTTTCCTCGAAGACAATCCGGAGGCTCAACTACTGTAGATGCATCTGTAGATGTATACGCAGCGACTGGAGGTACATCAATAGAAATTGGATATTCCTTTGGTTGATTAAAAATTATCGGTTCTTGTTTATAAGAGACAGTTTGATAGTTCAGCTTAAGTGGCTGATGAGAGAGACAATCAACTTGTTGTCCGGTTGCGATTGAGGGGACCTGAACGGGTTCTTCTTGAACGGGTTCCTGTAAATTATTGTTGTAAAAAATGAGTAGCAGCCCCTTTTATTTGCTACGCATAATATTTTTTAGTTTCTAAGAGATTATAACAATATACAAGATAATTAGATACATATTATGTGTGTATATAATAAAGTATACAATTTAGAGATAAACACAACATATAATTTTAAATAAATATTTTTATAATAAAATTGAGATATAAATATATATTTGTATCTAAATTATTTATATACATATAACTGTGAAATTTTGCTTGCAAAATATACGCATGACAATTGTAAACTTATATAAAGATAAGGTATATCAATGTGTGTATACATGTACCTCGATCTTAACAGGCAGATACTGTGGCAAATAACACGGTTCTCCATATGTAACTACTTCAATTCCGTTTTGTGAAAATTGGAGAGGAAAACCACGAGTAAACCTCAAATATAATAAAGCACCAATAATAACAAGATGTTGTAATCTGATCATTATTGCTGTTAATCACGCGAGAATTCACAAGAAATCTAAACTGTCTTCCAACGTATTGCGCTCTAATATAGAAACGATTTTGTTGAAGAAAAATCCATAAAATGTTTCCTGTTTAATGTAAGCACAAAAAATCTCTTTATACATAGCAACAAACCAATGACATTCTCTTCGTTATTATGTGGCAAATGAAGCTGAGATGTTTATTTAAAAATTAGACCGAGCACGTATTTTGTTTGACACGTGACCACGCGAGATTTTTCGCTTCCTGTATTCCTCGATTTCGATTATCTTGTTAAAATAATAATCTTGTTATCTAAAGAGAATATCTGTGTACGATAAAAAATATGTATTATTGGTAAGGTAATTTTTCGAATTAGTGATCAAATTGAATCTTCAAAAGCAAAAAGTGTTCGATGTACTAAAAGTGGTGAATATTCGGAGTGTTTCGGGAACAACTTATTCTATTTTTTTTTATTATCTTCAACTTTTATTAATATATTATGTCTCAATATATTATATTAATATATTATATTATTATTATCAATTATATATACATATTTTAATAATAATAGATTTGACATTCTTTTTAATAGAACGATATGTATGTCTTTGCGTTATTAAAATCAAAGCAAATATTTTTGTAGTCACATAATCATTGCAATAAAGACACATCTAATTATATTTAAATAAAAAGATAGGGAAATGGCAACAACAAGCTAACACCCTTGTGTCAGCTTGTGTTAGCTTGTTATTGCCACTTCCCTATCTTTTTATTTAAATATTCAACGAGCTTTAAACATATAATTTAATTATATTGTGTTTATATTTACTAACAATGCAGTAATGCAAGAAACTGAGATATGTACAAAGATAATAGTTTGCGACTACTATATTAATATATAAGCCGCTGTAAAACACGCATTAAAAGTGTGCTTACTGCTGATGCTTGCTTAGCACTTTTTGCGCGCTTTCTCACAATCGCTTCTGACACTCAAATTGGTCAAATGAAATGCCATGGTGTTAGTATATCATCAGTACATTAATCTTTTATTCATTCACGGTGAGTTTGCTTGGTTCTTTTTTAAATTCACTTCATAATTTAGACGTGTGCAAATTATGTATGCAAGAAGAAATAAATTAACAATCAGAATTATTATACGCCGTAAATTTTAATATGTGTGAGCATTGCAAAAAAAAAAAAGAAAAGAAAATAAAAACGATTTCTCAATAGTAATGAGCCTAACATTTATAGATCGTGTGTGTTTCCTTTATTTTACAGCGATTATATCACGCGTCACTAAATAGTGCCTTTTCTCTTTTAACCAAAATTTTTATGACTATATTGTGTTTTAGTCAAAAAAAGGTAAAAGAAAATCATAAATTTCTATTCTCTAAAAATATACATTATACATTAAGATACAAGAAGAAAAAAAAGATCATACATTAATCTACTGTTATTGTTTTGTAGTAAATTTGAATTTTAGTATATTTTATATTTGATATTTTATATATTTTTTTTATTATATTTTATATATTATATTTATTTATATTTATTATATTTATTATATTTTTTTTTATATTTTATATTTTATTCATTTTTATCTCACAATAATTCTCATTCATCATTATTCTCAGTTTTAATTCGTTTTTTGACAAGTATGTCAAATTTCACCCATACTTTTTATTTTTGTTATTTGTTATTTTTTATTTAAACTTTTACAAATCAATCTTTTAATAGACTTTATGTTTAATTTATTAATTTTTAATTGATGATTATTATAGTTAAATAAGCATTTAATTTTGTTTATTGTGTGCTGATGTGTGCATCTTATTATGTATTTTTGATTATTTATTTAAGATCAATTTTTATTATTGTAAACTTTAAAGTTTTTCGCAATTTCAATCAATTTGCAGACGTTTTATATTTCGTTATTTACTGAAGAAGATCTCAAAGAACTCAAAGATTGAAACGTCTGATCATATTTCGTAATAAAATCATATCTTTATATACGAATGTTCTGTACCTATATTAATTCACACGTTGACTTTTTACCTATTAGTGATCAAAACAAATTTCACCGACGATATCATACATGTACGTTCATTAGATGATAAAGAATTATATATTCGATTTTTCTTACACATTTATTATTATATTTATTCTTCCTTTTTTTCTCTCTTTTTCTCTCTCTCTCTCGCTTTTTTCTTTTTTTCTGTCTCGAGAGAGATCCTTCCATTATTAAAGACACACCAAACTTATGTTTTGTGTAACCATTAATTTTTCAAACGGCATTTTATTTTAAAACGTCACGAGCTCGTTATCTCGCAATTTCTTGTCTATATACCTATATATATGTCTATGTTAATATTAAATATTATATATTTCTGGAAAAATATTTTGTCGCAAATTATTTATTACATCTTTTGAAGTATTAATTCGCAATTTATTTATACATGATATATATATATCAATTTTTGTCAATATATATATATACACATATTGATTTTATATACACACATGTATATAAAACACACATAGGTAAATCAGCAATGAAAGAAGGATATGAATGAAAGAAAAATATTATATATAATAAATTCAATAACTCATGTATCTCTCAGAAGTCTATATTATATAATATCTTAACAATATAATAACGTCACACACGCAAACGCAATATATGTATAGGACTAGTACAATACTCGCGATATTCGAGCAGAGCGTTTGTTACAACAATTGAGATTCACCTTGATCAGTCGATAATTTTATCGGTGAAAGAAGTTGTTTTTTTTTTTTTCAAAAAGAAATTTGAATTAGAAACTTTTACACCCGGCACTTTTTCGAGACATACTCTGCAATCTGGCGAATATACCGGACGATGGATCGTCCTCGTCATCTTCCTCGTCGCTAGTCTCAATTGCTAGGTGACTTCGAACGTTGTATGCTTCCTCATTATTTTGATCATCGTCGAATTCGTTTTCGGTTTCCACGAACTCTCGATTTATGACGACACTACCGGGAACGAAACCAGCAATTGCCGGTCCTATCGGACCGCAACCTGCGTCATCGTCGAAGCTTTCACCTTGGGATGCTGTTGACGCGGTCACTTTAATTCCGTTAATTGGCTCATATCCCAAGTCTCTGAAATAAATTCCAATAAATCATTAATTATGTATATATATATATAAGTGCTGAAAAAGTTTAATTGCCTGATCAATAAATAATACAAGAGATTCTCTCAACTTACCCGTACGTAATGTAGTGTCCTTGCGACTGCCGAGAAAGTTCTTCCTGTCTAATTTTCTCGCGTTCAATAGCTTCGAGTTCCGCTAACTTGGCCTCTTCGTACTCGTTATAAACACCGACGGTGACGGGACGCAGATTCACCGGCTTCAGCTCAACAACAGGCTTGTCGAGAATCTGAAGTTTTTCTTCCGGCACGTCCGGCCGTGTCTTTTTCTCGAACGACGATTCAGTCGGGACTGTTCTATGACCGAATGCTAGTTTGTCTTCCGGCACGAATTGCGTCTTCTTGTTATAAAGCACGCGCGGGAAAAGATTTTTGTACGCCAAAGTGAGCGAAACGGGATCCGCTGGTAGAACGGGATAGGAATAGTCCCGAGGCAGTTCTAGAGCACACAAATCATTAATAATAATAGATATAATAATAATAAATGTAATAAAAATAAAAAACCACGTTTTATTTTTTTTCGATAATACGCACCTTGTTCATCGCCAAACTCGTTACATCCAAAGTTTGTGGATGCTAAACTGGAGCTTGCAAAACTGTTTCCATTCAAGCTGGTCGCTTGAGAAGATGTCAGTCCTAGACCGCTTGCACTAGAAATTGCTTGTGACCCTCCTGTGCGACTGTTACTCAAACCAAATGATCCGAGACTGCCTGAGTTAATATTTCCTTGATGTTTGTTCCAAGATTGACCGAATACACTATCTACGCCGTTCAAAGTGCTCGAACTACCGAATTGTCTTGTCCATTGCGCACCTCCGAGTCTATTAACTGATAAATTACTACCGCTGGACGTTGATAGGCCGAGTTTTTGCAATCCAGCTCGATCAATTTGTCCGTTGACCGTGTTCACGCAAATCTCTTGGGAAACAGCTTTAGAAGGAACGACTCTGGGTTTGCCGGGATATGCTGGTGTTACTTTGGTGGAAGTAGTCAGTTCGAATTTGCTTTTTTTTCCTCCAGAAGGACTGTTCGGATAGCATAGATCACCAATTGGTGCAAAGCTGTTGACATAATATGTAAAGCAGATACATGTAGATACAAATACATATGTTATTTACATTTTGGTTTTATTTTATTACAATGTGTATATATATACACACATAAATTGTATATATATATATATATATATATATATATGCAAATATAAAGAAATAATTAAACATCTTATCTTTCTAGATAAAAAAAAAAATTATTAGATCAATATATACGCAATAATTTATTATAAATAAATGACGACTTACGTAGGTACAATTTGTCCCTGAGTCTCAGAAGACAACAAATCAGCAAGCTGTAGAGATCCAGATTTTTTATTGCACCCACAATCGGAAGTCAATTTACCCGAAGTGGTGCTGAAAGGTAAAAGAGCATTTGCATTGCTCTCGCCGAGCTGTCCTCCAAGAAAACCGAGAGAAGAAAAGGAACTTGAAGAGCTGCTGCTACTACTGCTGGTACTGCTGGTGCTAAGTGCTCCGGTGCTCGCGGACAATCTTCCAATTCCTTCGCGTGCTGCCGCAGCTCTGTTGATTGCGTCCGGCGACGCAAAAAATAGCGGCTTTTGCACTTTCGCTGCTTTCACCACTACTTCCCTTGCTAATTGAAAATCGAAATACTTGCATATATTATCACTTTTATATGCGGTTTTAAGTAATTCAAAAAATTTTAAATAAAAAACACTATATATTACGTGTGTATACCTATAGTAATGATAATAAATATAACAAAAGTGAAAGAAATTTACATACAATACAAAACTAGATATTTTTATTTAAAAAAATTAGATATTTTTATTTAAAAAAAAAAATAGATATTTTTTATAAACAAAAATGCACATACCTGTGCTATCTTTGCAAGGGTCTTTGCGCGCCTGAACGACATTTGTGGCCGCTAGTGCCAAAAACAGAGCACTTCCCAAGATCAAAGAGGACTTCATATCTGTCTCAATGACAATTTACACTCTCTTTCTATACTTCTCTTTTCCTTTTCCCGACCGTACATTTATATCAGAAACTTGTTAGCTTTTTTTCGGCAATCAATTACGAAATCCATCAACAATAAATATTTTAAATGACAGAATGCTTCCTGCAACATTTACGCGTGATGAATGTGTATTGTGATTTTTTCCTTCCTGGATTCGCACGTTTCAATAAGCTTTGCAAAGAAGTTGCATTTTATAGTTTAGTGGCGTTTTTTTATTCGAGGAAATATCATAATCATCAGCTTTTGTTATAAATGAAACAGACATTTAATTGACAAAACTCGAGTTTCGTGTTTGTAAAAATAAACAAGAAACAAAGAAAAAGATACAATAGGATGTGTAAGAGTGAAAAAATTTTTAATGTAATATTAAGAAATATATATTTTCCAACATATCCTTTTTCGTTCAAAAACTTGGTGAGATAAAAACTTACATGTACTTATATATATGTGATATAAAAAAGTTTATTAGTTTATAATTACATATGTAAGTAGCGGGATTTTCAGTTTATTGCATAGTAACTTAGGTCATGTTTTTTGTGATCTCCAAATATTAAAAAAAACAATATTCATAAGTACAATAAAAAGTTGAAACCAAAAGAATTCTTTAACTGAAGAAATATTATGAAGTTTTAAATTTTTGAATTGCTCTTCTCTAAAATTTGCGTTTTGGAGTTACGGGATTATACGTAAAGAGTGACAAAATAATCTTGCAAAAATTATGTATAAAATAAATTTATTTACTTATACAAAATTTATTTAAAATAAAAAAACAAAACACTTTTTTTAAGTAAACTGAAAAAAAACATGTATATGTACATATATATACACAATATACTCTTCTTATGTATACACAAATATTATTTATTTATTTTAGCGTAGTAAATATATTTGACGTTCGATAAATTAAGAAACAGATATTGCATCATGTAGATATTACATTATATATATATGCTATATTTACAAGCTTGAGTTAATAACGTTATTTTTATTAACAACGTTCGAAGATTTGAGGTTTCAATTATTTCGTTTTAGAATTTTAGTGAAGGTTTTCATTTATTAAAAAAGTCTGAAGCTCGTTGCCGCTGCAAAGGTAGATTGAGTAAGTTGTCGGTCAATACAGGTCCTTGTATCCGCAAATTTGTTTCTAGCTTTTGCAAAGTGTTGTGTTTGACTGATGTGACCGCACGCGGTGTGCCCGGTGTTGTGACGTGTCTTATAGACGGAGTTCGCCGAGGAGAAGGCGTACTTGATATCCGAAGTTTCTGCGTCGCCAATCTTCTTGCCGCAGGAGACATAGTACTCAAACGATCTATAGTCGATTTTGGTGATGGACTATAAAGAATAGTTTACGTTAATGTTTATAACGTTGTAAGTATTAAAATATATATCTGTATTGTTAAATATATTATCATTTATTTAAATGTTATACTTACGTGGCTAATGATCTTCTAGCTGCTTCCAAAGCTTTGCTTTTTCGATCTCTGTGTCTTTCACCAACTTTCTCAGCCAACTGTAATGCCAGTTGTTCCCTTTTGGGTGGTTCTGCTATTCTGAAAGAAGGGCCCTGACTCGTCGTCAGCAAAGGAGTATCACTGCCGTCCAATCGAAAAGGCGTCCCTTCAATTTGACCCCACGTCATCAAAGGACTTTCGCATTCTCCTGGTCTTGGGCTTGGTGTTGCAACAAAACTAAAACCATTTATCCGTGGTGTTGCATTCCTGACGACTTCTTTACCATCAACGCCAATCTTGCCGTCGTTAGCTTTAGACTGTGATTTGGCTAATTCACTGATGGTTTCTTTATTTTGTTGTTCATTAAATGGATTTGTTCTCAGTCTTGTGTTTTCATGCATTACAGTTTGTTTCTGTTTGGCTAATTCTATCTTCTCTTCGGCTGTAAGTTCCACACCATCAGGAATATACATAATGTAATTCTTATTCTTGTAAGTCCAACTGTCAATTTGATTAGGTCTGCAATTCGAGTCTTTGATTGTCAAGTTGTCAGTTATAGATTTGTCTATGGCAAGCCACGCTTTTGACTTTTCTTCAGCTTCATAAAGCCAAGCATATTTCAGTTTACGTTTGTTCTCTGTTTCAACCATCATTTCTTCAAAACTAGCATTATCTTCACTTGTGTGTGTGTTCAAATAATCATCCAAACTAACCTTACTTTCTGTTTTGTTATTTGTTGTTATTGATTCAGATGTTTCTTCAGATGAATTCTTAGATGTGCAAGATGATTCCTCTGATTCATTTCTACGTAATGGAGTTTCAAATGTTGCCGGACTGACTGGTCTCTCAGTGGCAGGTCTGCCAAAACTATATTTTGCATACAATTCTCTCATTCTATCCACATTATTTTGCTCTAATGCATCCAAGTACTCGTTCTGTGCTTCTAATTTTTTCAAGTGTGGAAAAAAATCTCTTTGAATAATTTCACCCATCCTTTCAATATATGTATCTTCATCTAAGATCTTTGGTTGAGAGCTTTTACTCTTTTTTGCAGATCCAATAGGTTTCTTGAATATAGCTAAATCCTTTATATTCTTAGCAGCTTCAAGAGCTTTTGAGCCTGGGCTATCGATAACAGAATCTAAAAGAAAAATAAAGACTTAATACGATACTAACAAGAAATGTAAATATCAATATTAAAAAATAGTAAAAATTTTCTACTTTTACTAACACAATTATTGAATATTTCCACATTTCTGTTTATACTTACCACTCATTTTAATTAGTATGTATATGCAACACCAACAAGTCACAAACGTGGCGAAATATAAATTAAATATTTGACTTCTCAGAAATGTTCAGTATCAGCTATGAAAAAATTTCCATTTATTTACTGTGTTTACAACCTTGACTATGAGCTTTTTAACACAGTCTTTCTTCTGTATTGTGCTGATTTTATTAGAGGTTAAAATTCTGTATTGTTCAATTTGATGCAATTATAGCTCTCTCTTCTTCTTCTTTGCACTTATGGCTCCGTGCCCCTTTAACTGTTTAGGCACCGGCCAGTCTTTGCTTTAAGCGCGCACAGGTTGGTTTGGATACGACACCAGTCTGTCTGCTGCGCTGTGTACTGAGACTAAGGANTTAGTAACGACAGGTAACAAGCAGGAAGGGAAGAGTAAACGTAAAAGGAGTAGAAGGGGAAGGGGAGGGAAGGGTAAAAGCTTGTTTACAAAGGAGACAGCGTTCCGCTAGGACGGTTATATACTTATGTTGGCTGTATTGACGAACTTTAGTAAAGCAAACATGGCGCTAAAATTACTGGAAAAGGCAACCTTTTCCACACTATACGGAGGGCTAAACCCGTTGTGGTACAAATCAATCAGCAACCTGTC
>NW_018020809.1:104452-169454 GCF_002006095.1 Pseudomyrmex gracilis | reverse complement strand
TCAGTTTATCAGTATTTTTAACGAACGTACAACTCCGTGGCTTGTACCCAAACCACGGTTTAGGACCTGTGTCACGATTCCTAAAGACTTAGAATGGCGTATGGACTAGCTTGAAACGGTCCTTTGAGCCATATATGCACCAAACCAAACCTATTGTAGAAGGCCCTTAAAAGTAACTGTCAGTTTTTAATTTGAGATCCGCATGTGTACGCGTTCTTTACAGATATATTGTATTCAATAATTTAGTTTTTTATTGATGATAATTGCAATTATACACACAAGAACTAAGAATTTAGTGTTAAAGTGTTATTAAAAAAGGAATATAGAAAACCTTGATTATAGGTTTATATTGGTTTTCTAATTATTTATAGGAAGTCAGATGCTATCTTTTAAATATGTACTCGTAAAACTACAATAATAAAACAATATCAAATAATAATAAAGAAATAATAATATCAAATAATAATAATAAAGAGAAATTAAACGTAACGGTTTGCTTGCAAAGCTTTTGAAAGTGAGTAAGTCATGGCTGAAGTAGATGAAAT
The DNA here is from genome assembly GCF_002006095.1 of Pseudomyrmex gracilis. Lineage (NCBI taxonomy): Eukaryota > Metazoa > Arthropoda > Insecta > Hymenoptera > Formicidae > Pseudomyrmex > Pseudomyrmex gracilis. Next base: position 168,909 of record NW_018020809.1, on the reverse strand, counting down.
CATGAGAATCTTGTACAAATGTCATGCCGAAGACGAGTTTGAGGATAAATCGACAGACTCAAGTAACTCGCAAAGATTGAGAAAATCACGAAGAAGAGTTGAAAAGACAAATTTGGAAGAGTTTAAAAGTAACGTGGAGAAATTACTTTCGGACACATGCTGCTATTATACAGGAAGTGTTGAATATTCTAGTTTGAATAAAACGTTAGCAGTCTGTAATTTAGAGGTATGTTTAAAGTATCAAAAGTTTTTAAATTTCATTTACAGTTATATGTATAAAATAGCAGTGTTTTTTTTATAGCTTGGTAATGAGCTTGTAGCTATTCATCATTTAATTGAATCTCATGCAGTAATATTTCGGCAACATGTCATGCACAGATATCAAAAGACTCAACTGCGTGAAATATACAGAGAAGAATCTCAGACATATGGACTGAAACCAACACACATGAAGTTTGATACCAAATTTGTAGATAATGCTGAATCTTTAAAATCAAAACTTAAAGAGTTACCAAAAGGCATGTTGTTTTTTTGTTTTATAGTATCTTATTCATTTGCATATATATGTGTATATATATATATATACATACATGAATAATATACTAATGTATATATATACATACATACATACAGATATAAATTTGTTAATTTTTCTGTTTTTTATTCTGTTCACAGAATGGTATATGATTCAGATCACTGCTCAATATGAATCTCCAAGTGTGTTAAAATATGGAAAATTTACATCTAGTGAAATGCATGCTATACATATTACTGTACTTCCAACAGGAGCATCGAACATGGAACCTTTATGCATAACCCTTCCAAAACCTATGACACAAGTTTCTTATGACGTTTGCAAAGAAGTTCATAAATTATTAGGCAACTACAAATCTGAGCTACAGGCTACTTATGCAAGTTATGAGGAATATTGGAAAATGCGTAAAAATCAGAATAACAAAATGAAGGTATAAAATGAAGGACTTGAAGTTAGATATGAAGATCGATAATGTTTTTATGACAAAAATTCAACATGATTAATTATAGGCAGCTATAGAAGCATTAGAGAAAATATGGTTGAGAGAATGGAGAGTTTTATTTATGGCAGATCCTATTGAAGATGTGGACATTGTAAAAGAGATTCACAACATGATTGATAAATTAATATTAGATTTCAAGCCCTCGTAAGTTACACATTAAACACAATATAGCAAGTACATTAAGTAATTTTATACTTGACACAAATAATCTCTACTATAAATCGTTTATTCATATTTTGAATTTCGTCATCAATCATTGTTTTATTATTTTTAGCGTTAAAATATCACAGCGATGTAGATGGCTCTTAAAGAAAGTGTCCGTAGGCGCGTGTTTTCTCACTCGCGAAGAGATAGCACGTGCCGTCAAGTTTCTAATTCCCAACAATAAAAAACTTGCGAGTAATATTATTTTATCAATTTACGGAAAATTGTCGTGTATGAAAGAATTAGAAAATATAAAACGGAAGACATTAGTTCTAATTATTGAGGAAGTAAGCGTGCCAGTGATACATAAAGATGATTTATAACATTTATATGTTCTCGTATGCCAACACATAATAAATGTGTGCACAACGTTGTGTTTTTGTACAACAGCTATTTTTCTTTTTTTTGTTTATCTTTAAAGAACTTGGATTATTTGGCGTTCGAAGCTATGGAGATTATTAAGTGCCATCCTACCACTCGTTTCTCTTGTCTGCATGTAGTGTATGCGTTATTTAAAGAGCACGAAGATACTATAGTAGACGGTTGTAAAATAATCAAAGCCAAAGACGACATGGGTATCTGCGTAGTGAATCCCTCGGGTGGTTTGAATAAAATGGAACAACGACTAAAACTCTTCATGAATTTCTGGTTACCAAAATGGAAAAGCAGTTACAACAAGGAACCTGACGAGAAAATGTTTGAAGATGCGCTAGTAAATCATGACATTTTAATGTACAAAAATCTCACCTGTCTATCTGTCTATTATCGCGATTATGAAAGTTCATTATGTTTCCGATTACATTTTATATATCTCTTGTAGGTATAGCGGTCATGGAAGTGGAATACAATATGTATCCGGAGAAGACATCGAAAAGATGAGAGTGAGATCTACCGTTTTGTTATTCGGATGTAACAGCGTGAAATTGCTTGTAATAGGCGGAAGATATCCACCTTATGGTGTTTCAAATCAGTATTTAATAGCATGCAGGTACGAATATACGAGAATATATAACTTAATTTAAGTATGTAAAAAAATTACAAGTGTGTGTTAAACATCAAAGTACCTTTTAGTCCCTGTCTACTGGGTATGTTGTGGGAAGTAACGGACGCTGATATTGATAAAATGACCGCAAACTTTATAAGCAGTTGGATTCCGTCGTCGTCTGAGAAATCGTGGGCCGAAGTGGATCTGAACAGTTGGCTCAGTGGTACTTTAAGTCAGTGTTATTAAAAGCATTATTATTATTTATTTTTTTTAATCTGTCTTTTCTCACCTGTATGCTTAGTAATTTATATATTCAATTTTTTTTTTTTAGAATTAACAGAAAATACAAAAAAGGAAGAAATAAAATTGGATTCAGAAATGTTAAGAGCGGTGGCTAATGCAAAGCAGACGTGTTCGCAATACATGACGGCAGCTGCGATAGTAGTACGAGGTTTACCAATAAAAATAACTTAAGTTCTTTCCGTTCTGTCTCGTGTGAATTATTATATTTGTGAAATGTTTATTTTTTTTATGAATGTGTACGAAGCACTTGTGTTTAAAAGTAAGTAAAACTACGAGAATTGATTTATAAAGTTTTATAAAATATTTTTGTACGAAAATATATATAGACAATATCATATACAGACAAATTCTATACCTGATTATACATGATTAAATACAATCACATATGAGATTGTCTCAATCTCATACATGATTATATACAATTACATATATAACTAAGTAACATTTAGATTCAGAACTTGTTTATATATGAATAAATTTCCGAGTATATATACAAATAATATATAATAAAAACGAATATAAGAAACTGCCTTCAAGCGCGTTTAAGAACCAAAATCGAAACAAACATTTTGTATTTCAGTCACGATTATTATGCTTTTTCACTGATTCGGAATCACAGTCTTTGGTCACATAATAATTTGCGGTTCCGGTACAGAAGTGGAAATGCTTTTGTGTGGCAAAACTTGTCCGCCATTAATATATAGTTCGTCTTTTACAATAACGTCTTCTCCTAGTACAGTTGTACCTTCCATTCGCACCCATCGTCCCACGACACTTCTCCATCCAACGATACATCTGTTTAAGTTTTACATATATGTTATATTTGATTAACACGAGAGAGAGAGAGGAGAGAGGAAGAGAGATGCGTCTTGCAATATTCAGAATAATAGTAATACTTGCCCATCGAGCCATGCGTGCTCTTTTATCACAGCTGCCTTCAAGATAGTGCTTCGTTTAATACAGCATCCGTCGGCTAAAGTGACACCTGGCCCGATTGTGACATTAGGACCGATTCTGCAATCTTTACCGATTTTAGCCGTTGGATCAATCAGAACATTGCCCACGATGCCGGATCCGGAATGGAGCTGTTCCGGATGCTTTTGTCTCAACGAAGCAAGATACATAGACATGCCTGGAGAAAAAAAGTTTATAAAATAAAAATACATAAAAGATTTTGATAAATTTATATATAGACACGTATATAAACATATATATAAACTAGTTATAGCATGTTTGGATTTTTTTTCAGAATAATAATATTAAATGCTCGCCTGTGAGAAAGTCTTTAGGCTGTCCCACATCCATCCAGAAGCCTGGCAATTCCATCGCATATAATTCTCCATCTTGAGCCATACCTGGAAAGACTTCTTTCTCGATGCTTGTTGGTTTCAGTTCTATTCTGTTCAGTACGCTCGGGTTAAGAATATATATTCCTAGATTTTTTTGCAAAAACAAAATGTTTATATAAATGTTATATATGTGTGTATAAATTTACACAAGATTTTCCTATGCATGAATATTTCGATATTTTTTTTTCGTTATTGTTGTAAATACCTGCGTTAATCTTATTGGATATAAATTCTTGTGGCTTTTCCACAAAACTGTCGATTTTTCCATCTTCTCTGTACACAACCACACCGTACTTCGACGGTTCTTCTACTTTTGTTACAACTATAGTTCCCTCTTTACCATGACTCTCATGGAATTCGAGAAGCTGTTTAAAGGGAAAATCGCAGATGATATCAGAGTTCAAAACAAAGAACGGATCGTCGCTGGTGCATAAATATTCACGGGCAAGCGCAAGTGGTCCGGCAGTACCCAATGGTTCTGGTTCATGAGAAAAAATAAGTTGTACTCCTAATTTTTTTGCTTCGTGAACCAATTCCTCTTCCATCTGTTGTGCTCGGTAAGAAACCGCCAAGATTACCTCTGTTACATTTGTCTGCACCTGAAAACATTAAAGTAACAGATAGATAAAACAAAACAGTACTTTTAGGAAGTTCTAAGTATTGAACACATACCAGTGCTTCAATTTGATGCAAAAGCATTGGTTTGTTTGCAAATTCCACAAGTGGTTTAGGCCGACTCAAAGTGAGAGGTCTCAATCTGGTTCCATAACCACCGACAAGTATTAAAGCACGCATGATTCGTAATTTTTTTCTCTTTTCATGCATTTCTGTAAATCCTGTATGTAATAATAATTACAAGTAATTTATAATTTCTGTTCTGTATTTGATTAAAAACATAATTTTCAAATTTTAATAAAAATCATAAATTTACATGTACAATAAATTTTTGTAAGTACATATATATATATGTTGTCATTAAACAAATTTCTATTAAACATAATCAGGTATTTGATATTTGATATATTATATAAAATTAATATTTTTTATATATATAAAATTTTATATATATTTTGTATAATACTGCAATGTACAATTATTACATCTTATTGTTTACTGTTTGTGTTTTGTTTAAATATGCGATGTTACCTACGTGCAATGTTGGCTTGTTACTGATATCAGCAATGAGAAATCTGCCACGTAAGATATGCTTAAATAGATAAAGTTTATATGTTTACGCTAGCAGACACATATTTTTGAGGTTATTACAGGAGTAACTCTCTGTCGCCAAAATCTCTTTTCAACACGAATAAATACAAAATGCTATTAATGTCAGGTCTACATAATTTGTTTTAAGTTACGTCGTTTAATTCTTATCTTGCGAATTTCCATTAATTAATATTTCCTGATTATCAGCTGACACCATTATACGTCACCACTTGTCACAGAGTGCTTCTTATACTTCTTGTATACTTTAGTTTCACACATACACATATATGATATAATTTGCGTTACTGAATGATATATGTATACATGACTCAATTTTTTTAATATTATGAATCTTGATATTGTTTTTGTAAATTATTTTACATTGCAATTATATTATATATTATATAAATAAAATATCAATTACAAACAACATATATGATTGATTTAATATACAAGGTTTAATATATAAGATTTAATATACAAGGTGTATGTAAAAAGGTATATGTTCACAAAAAAAAACGTATATATATATATATATTTATATATTTTATATACTCAAAATTGTTTCAATTAAACAAAAATTTTATCGTGTATATTATATATATGTACATATATAAAAGAGAAAAAAAAGAACTCGCAATATATACTATAAAAGAGTGTAATATCGTTAATATTTATTTAGATATAAAATATACACACACAGAGATATGCATATATAAAATGTTACACAATCATTTCCAATTCTCGCGCGTAGTCTATCGCGAGCGCAGCTAATTCAGAGCTCGGGATAGGCTCTTCCGATTTCTTTTCGCTAGTAGTGGTAAAGTAGAAATAACCGTCCTTAGAAAGATTCCAGTTCTTTTTGGCGGCATACGCTTTTATATCTTTCTCTGTGCTTAGGTTGAGCATCCTCGCTGCATCTTGCACAGATATCTTTTCGTAGGCGCTTTCCATACACGCGCCAATCTCATCGCGTACAGTATTTAATAAAATATCTATGAAGAAGTTGTAAGAGGCGGCAGGTACATTGCCCTTGGCCAGAAAAATCTTGTTGTAAGAACCCTCCATCAAATATTGCTCCAGACTGAGAGGATGTCTTATATAGACATTCGACTGTATTTGATCGGATGGCAGAAGTTCCAACTCCGTGTGAAATTCGGCAACCCGATTTTGCGATAGCAGAAACAAAAGATTTAAACCGAGAAGTTGATATTTGTAAGCCGATTCTATCAGGCCAGACTTGTAATCAAAATAGTAACATTTCAGCTGCGCCATGTACCGTTCGAAAGAAGGTATATCTTCAGTGGCAATGCTCCATTGGGCCCCAATTTCTAATATATCTCCTGTCATTTACACGCATACATGTAAATTAAAATTTAGAGAACTTTTTATATATATGTTAAGCTCTTGTTACATGATAGGGTATTTGAAAATTAGGAATAACTTACGGGCAATCAATAATTCATTTTGACTAGCTGTGCTGTTTGATGTTGGAAGAAACATCAAATGAGTAAGACCAACCTGCAAATGACAGTGTTTGTCATTTAACAATACAATATTAGACAATAATTATATCAAGATTTTGTACATGTATATATGTAAATACTAAATTCTCAAGAAAATGTTCGTTAAAGTTTAAACTTAGTGAAAAAACAAAAAATTATTTTATTTAAATCCCGCAAAATTGAGGTTATTATTATGAAATATCATCAAAGAGAGTGAATTTTGCTCAAATATGATTGAAATATATAGATTATACCTTTAATTGATTGAGTAACTCGCTACATTTCTTCAAATTGCAAGGTTTTTTTGTCCATTCACGTTTTAAATTCTGATACAAGGAGGCAACATCTTTGAGGGCTGCCATTTTTAAATTTACCGTGGAATAGCGACAGAAGTGTAAGATCATTTGACAGTCATTTTAAGGTGGATATACATTTATACATATATTATATATGTATAAATGTATATCCACCTTAATTAGTCCATACGTCATTGGCTGCGGTCCGTTTCATGCTTAATCGCGCATTTATCTATAATATATGTCACGTATACTATAGATAAATGTGCGCTTGAGCATGAAACGGACCGCAGCCATTCTAGGATCTTATTGGAGCTGCGCTCCTAATCTGAAATGAGACATAGAATGGAGTATGGACTGGCATAAATGGTCCACCGACAGCCACAACCGCACCAAACCAAACCTTTGCCGGCCTTTCACTTTTCACTTCCTCTTCCCGACTGGTAACAATGGCGTCCGGAGTAAGTGACTTTCACGCGGCTTTTCACTGGTCGACATCAACGCAATCGCGTGTCGATGTCGATATCGGAACGCTAAAAAACAAAGTCTACACGATGTATCACATGCCGTTCTGTAAATTTTTTTACAGACTCTCTACACGTATCCGCAAAATTTCCGTGCCTACAAGGCCTTGATAGCGGCCCAGTACTCTGGCGCCCAGATCAAAGTCGCTGATGATTTCGTCTTTGGCGAGACCAACAAGACCGAGGAATTTCTCAAAAAGTTTCCGCTAGGAAAAGTAAGTCAAGTTACTTTTACAACCGGTAAGTCATGTTTCGTACGATCAACAGTCATTTGTGTTTCCCTACATGCAATATATAGTTAACATGAGTTTTCGTCTTATAATTTTTAAGAAAAAGTTTATCTTTTTTTAACATGAAACCAACTATTGTAAAATTGTAAAAAAAAAAAACATTTTTTTCTATTTTCTAATTGCTTTTATTCTAATCTTTATGCTTTAAACTGTTTTTATGTGCAACAATATGTTGATTTGTACATGGTGTAAGATTGAAAGTATTGTAAATATGTGAATTTTTCAAAGGTTCCAGCGCTTGAAACAACTGATGGACATTATATTACTGAAAGTAACGCAATAGCATATTATGGTAAGTTTTTCTAAATTAATTTTTTCTTATTATCTTATATAAAGTATACACACACTGTGTTTTATATGATAAATATCTATATCTTATTTATAGTTGCAAATGAGCAGTTGCGAGGCAAAACCGAAATTGAACGAGCATTGATTCTTCAATGGCTTGGCTTTGCGGATTCTGAAATTCTTCCTGCAAGTTGTGCTTGGGTATTTCCTTTGATAGGCATAATGCCTTACAACAAGCAGGTATTACTATGAATTTTTTTGCATAGTTTTTTTTTTAGATTAATTTCATTTTTTATTTAGTTTTGATATTTATAAAAGTTATGTACATATCCTCCTTCAAAGGCAAAATTGGTAAAATTCTAATTCTAGGTTTTGTAACTCGAGGAGGTAGATTACTGGAATATTGTGAATTTTTATGCATATCATAGTTACCTATATTGTAAAATATATAGATTTATGTATATGCTCTGGCAATATTTCACACACACTTTATACCATACAATATTAAGTTTCGTTGCTTAATTGCTAAATTACAAAGAAGTTTTATTATACATAGATTAAATTTATTAATTTATGTAATGATTTTCAGACTATTGAGCGAGCCAAAGAAGATATACAAAAAACACTCACAACTCTAAACTCGCATTTGCTCACACGCACTTATTTAGTAGGAGAGCGACTGACTTTAGCAGATATTTGTGTAGCCATGACATTGCTACATCTTTATCAGTATATTCTTGAGCCAGAGCTACGTAAACCTTATCGGAACCTAAATAGATGGTTTCAAACAGTGATCTATCAGCCGGAATCGATTTCTGTAATTGGTGCCTTTAAATTGGCAGATAAAACTGTTGAGTTTGATCCTAAAAAATATGGTGAAGTTCAGGGAAAGGTTAGTTTAGTAAAAGAAAAAAATCACGTACAAGTAAAACATTCATGTACAAGTACATAAATATGGTTTTGTAAATATATGTATGTTTTGATCTGTATGTACACATACACAAACATGTATATATAAACAAACATATATATATATATACATATACATACACACATACATATTGTTTGCTAGAGTTCAAAAAAAGAAAAGAAAGAAAAGGATTCTAAGAAAGAAGTTAAAGAATCAAAGGAGTCAAAAAAAGAGTCAAAAGCTGAAAAGGTTCCGGCAGCGGAAGATGAAGCCGATGCAACAGAGGAAGCTTTAGCCGCCGAACCGAAAAAGATAAATCCATTTGCTTCGATGCCTAAAAGCTCGTTTGATTTGGATGATTTCAAGCGTTTTTACTCTAACGAAGATGAATCTAAATCCATACCATATTTCTGGCAGAAATTTGACCCAGAAAATTATAGCATTTGGCTTAGTCACTACAAGTATAATAACGAATTAACTAAAGTATGCAGATAAAAAATGTTCTAGCTAATATTTGAGAAAGTCCATGTCGAATGTTTTATTTACATGCTTCTCTGGATTTTACAGATTTTCATGTCTTGTAATTTAATTAGCGGTATGTATCAAAGGTTGGACTCCATGCGGAAAGGTACATTTGCTAGTTGTTGTATATTCGGAGAAGATAACAACAATACAATCAGTGGTATTTGGATCTGGCGCGGACAGGATCTTGTTTTCACTGTACGTGTTTTTATACAAAAGTGATAAATTATATAAAATATTTGTGTGTTCACACGCATTCAAACATAATCTTCTTTTTATTCTTAATAGTTGAGTCCTGACTGGCAAGTAGATTATGAATCTTACAGTTGGACAAAACTGGATCCGTCTAAGGACGAAACAAAGGAGCTGGTCAAGCAATATCTCAGTTGGACTGGCGCAGACAATGAGGGACGTAAATTTAATCAAGGAAAAATTTTCAAGTAAACTTTGCTATATGCATCTAATAAAAGGACTCGTATTCATGAAATAAATCGACAAAACAAAAAAGAAAATTTATAAAACTTTGCAAACACCTTTCAAAAAATCCCTATAAATCGATAAACCAACACTCAATATCTCTTGCCTAAATATGTTACTCCTACTTGATCTTTACCGCGTGGCATTAAAAATCTCTTACGCGTGACAGCTTTGATGTTTTAAAGTGAATTATTCTCGAGGAATTATCTTTAAGGCACATTAATTTCAACGCAATTTCCTTTCGCCAGCGGGTGCCATGTTCCTTTGTTTAGAATTTGAAAGTGTCTCTACACTGTGTGTATTCATGGAGCAAGAGATATTTCAACTTTTTAATAAGAAAAAAAATGTACCATATATATATATATATACATAGCATATGTGTATAAATAGATAAAGAGAACAAGAACCGATATTTTTAGGTGTGTAAAAATAATGTAATAACTTATTATCGGAATGTGTTACACATATTGTATGCAAATGTGTATTGTAGTTAACGAATATTTGCATAACACGTGCGATTGACACATTTACAATATTCCGATACATATGTACTATAAATTTTCTTTTGATATTTCAAACAAACGTATGAGCAGTTTTTTTTTTTATATTAGCGAATATAATTTTTACAGAATTAAGCGATATTGTTGACACGTGCTAAAGAATAGTCTTTCTATAGCATTTTCTTTTCGAATTAATGAAATTGGCAAATAGAGAATACGGGATAATTCTTGTTGGAGAAACACTTTGTTATTTAAAAACACAGAAGCAAATAGGATAAATGTACATGCGGTATGTTTTGTAACAAAAATTCATTGTTTATTATATATTTACAGTATATAATAACAAAAACTTATTATAGAAATGTCCGTACAATGATTCTTAAAACCCTTTCATGTCCATCCATTTTTTAACGCGACTCACGTGATCGCCTCTTAATATAATTAAACCTGCGAACTCGAAGATTTGGCTAGCGATTTTTTGCTTCGTGATGTCCTCTATATATTCTTTTAAATCTTGATCTAATTTCCATATGTCTCCTTGAATTTTCCTGATCTTTGTGACTCTTTTTACTTTTCTTAGATTTACTTGTAAATACACAGGTTGCATATAATTCTTTGTGCGTTCTACGAAATAGGGAGTATCCTTGGGCAAGGCTGTTGAATTCATAAATATTTTGATTACAGATATTTTATTTAAAGATTATTTTTTATGCAAAAGAAAAACGTCAGCGAGATATGTTCAATATTTGGATTTTGCTTACCTTGCGCTGGTTTATAACCAGATGGCAATTCAACATCAGTGGTACTAGGAGGCTTTGGTATAATTTTGTATCTGAGCAAACGTTCCACATATTTCCACTCGTTTGGATCATTTGAGATCTCATAATCGGTATAATCTTCGGGTTTTGTATATTTGGAAGATGATTTATAACTGGACCATCTTTGTTGAATCTAAAAAAGATGGAAATATTTTGCATATCTTTACACTGGTCATGTTTAATTGTACTAATTCATTTGTATATAAATCCAGTTTGTCTTCTGTGAGTTGAGATATAATTTATCACTAACAAGAACATAAAAAAACACTTTTAAATTATGTTAAACTGTGAAACGAAGTTATTCTTGTATTTATATTGTTACAAATAGTAACAATAATACTATATATATATATAAAACAGTAATAAATAACAAAGCCAGTACACAGCTGATGTAAATTTGCTGAATGTTTCTAGCCAAATATAAATTTTTAAAGTTTATGTACATCTGTTTTTAGAATTTGTATTAATTTTATACAATGACCATCTTAGTTTTTTTACAGTTTATTAATTCGAAGTTACAAACTTTATACAAAATTTCTAGGTTAGCAAATACTTTGGTAACACACAACATATATCATCTCGCGACCATTAAATCAAGTCGCTACAAATGTATCCGTAATTATTAACGAGCCAGATATCTCGAGGAACATAGTTGCGAGTGGATAGACAAGTTTATTTTCACAGCCAATTTTTTATCGTACAGGTAACTCTCAATTGGTCGCGATTATCGTATCGGCTTTAAATAATGCGCAAGTTTACCGCGAATACAATTGCAATTGATTGACGATAACATAATCTTGGATGAAAAATTTAGGATAAAACCAAATGAGAAGAATGGACACAGAACGTACAAAGTACGTTCGCGAGGACGTCCGCACGGCCCCTTCGACAGTGCAATCTCGAAGTACAATCACAACAGCCGCGCGGTGAGGGACAGAAAGAGGAAGAAAAAAAGATGCGAAATTGGAAAAGAATCGCGCCGCTAATTTTCGCCGATTAATCTCTCATTACCTGAGTTATCGCGGGTGCGACGCGCGACGTCGCGGCGCCTCTCGACGGGCGAGCGTTATTGAGAACAGCGACGAGACTGGCGCGCGCGGAGACACAAAGGGCGGCCATTTTGAGGACTTTAAATAAGGGTCGACCGATGTCGCCGCCATTGATGCGCACCGTATACCGACGGGCGCGTCTTCCATCTCGTGCGCTCTCTCGGTCGCTCACGAACGACCGAAACCGTCCGCGAGTCTCCCGGCTTACTTCACGCCACTTCACACCTGACTCGCGCTACCGTTTTAATTTCCTTGTCCGGAGGAGGTTTTGTGAATCCCGCGATCATCGTCGACGACGACAACCAGGTGATTCCGGTTTAGGTAGGTGCGGGTAGGTAAAGTGTGAAGCGGCCCGCTAAATTCGCGGTGTAACGCTAGGTCAGTTAGCGTGTATGAGCTATACAATTCGTGAAGAAGCTCGGAAACGTGACGAGGTGAAGTGAGGTGTGGTGAGAAGTGAAGTGAAGTGAAGTGAGGTGAGAGGTGAACATAATAAAGCCATAGACGCGCCGCGGTTTTCTCGCGGTGGCTGACGTCGCGGCGACGCGGCGCGCGTGTTTTCTTCAGCGCTGATCAGCTGGTTGGCGTGGCGCGACCCGCTCGTGTTATTTCCTGGCCTGTCGGCGGAACGTCCGAGCGGCGGCGGCGGCGGCGGCGGGCGACGGGCGGCGGGCCGGGCCGCCAGTCCAGCGTGAAGCAGCAACGAGTCTCGGATACACAGCGTTTGGCGGCGGCGGCGTTATCGTAAACGGAGTATGCTCCGTAAGGAGCTGCCGCGGACTACGGCCGGCAGGTGGCGGTAGCCGGAAAACAGTAGGTCGGCGTGTGGGACACCCTAAAAACGGGACTAGATACTACGGGGATCGACGTCCGAGTTTTTTAGCCCATCATCACGGACTTGCGGCAGGATTTTCAGTCCCCAAGGTGAGTGCTGATTTCTCTGTAATCGGGGCGATTGCAATCGGTCGTAAACGATGATCCGCGTTGTCGCGCCCGAACTCCGAAAATCTGAGCCGACGAACGGCCCGACCTTTTGTTTATTCGTGGCCGATTATTTTCGCAACGGACTTTGTCGCGACGATTTTTTGATATTCTAGCGCGATCACGAACCGATTTCACGACCGAGCAGTTAGCGTGTGCCGCGCGCTTTCTCGTGAGCGTGGAATCGTCGCGATCGGCTCGTCGCCCGACTAGATATAACGAGAAATATTTCAGCCGCGGACTTTACGCGACACTGTGCGCGGCTTATACACAGCCGAGCGCGCAAGAGGCAAAAGGCGCTTCGTTTCGTCCCGTGTGTGTCGTGTGCTTGACGCAAAGTTTGTCACGTAATTTTTCTGTTCGCCAGGGCCGCATCTATCAACCCCGTTGTCTTGTCCATTTTGTGAGCGCACGATCGACGATAATCGTGCGCTTTTCTCCGAGCGCGCAACAACAACAACATTATTTATTTCTCAGCCTCATTGATATCCTAGATCTGTTTCACACGCGAAAAATCTCACAAAATCACGCGTCTTCGCAATCGGCCATTCGCGCGCGCGACTCTTTCTCCTTGCAAATTTGCCAATTTTGATTCGCCATGTTACTTTTATAAGAAAATTTTATATTCTTGATGAATTATATGTAAATTACAAATGTATATATAAATAATTCGCATTAGTTTTTCAATTTTTATGAATATTGTATTATATGTTTGAATTAATAAATTCTATTGTGTTCGAAAAAAGAATCAGACATTTAGATAAGCAATTCTTTACTATGTATATTAAATTATCATTATAACATACCTATGTATACTTCATATATATATATATATATTAGCAACTTAGGTAATTTTTATTAATAACAATTCCATTACTGTAAATGTTTATATTTCAATAATGTGTATATTTTCAATAATAAAATAATGCTTAGAAGATATGCATAATATTGCAGGAGCCCAATGTGGGTGGAAGTGAGATGGCATCCAGAGAAAAGAGACCTTTAGTGCCTTCAAAATCAAAACAGAAGGCGAGTAATGACTCTGGCTTGCCATCCAATGAAGTCAAGAATAAAAAGGGCAAGTCATTGCCAAATATAAAGCAACAGCAATCCGAGCAAGAGATTTTTGATACAGTAGCAACAGGTAGTCAGCTTCCAGTTAAAGTAGAAGCGAGCTTACCACGTAGGAATGCTCTTAAAAATCTGAAACGCAAACAAAACCTAAGAGCAGCCAAGGTAATTAAGTCTAAGGTTACCAAGAAAGTGACAAACAAAAATCTACACAGAATATCTGACGTTAAAAGGAGCATAAAGACAAAAAAGCTAAAGCAGGTGGAAGAAGCAACAATTAAAGCGGCAGATATCAGTCTGAAATTTTCTGAAAATCAGATAAATAACTGTGACAACGAAGGCAAGGGAACTGAAACACCAAAAAGTGCCAAGAATAATCTCAGGACCAAGAAAACTAAATCTGACATTCAAAATAAAGAAGAAACCAGTGGTACATCCAGTGCTAAAGTCAGCCCTAAGCTTGGCAGAAAGGGAAAAACAACAACAGAAAGTTGTGACTCTTTGTCAAAAAGTGCCAAAACAACAAAATTAACAAACTTCAAAAAAAACAGTACCAAGTACAATTTTGTAAAAGTTGCAACTTATATTGAAAAAGGTGTTAAAAGTCGGAAGAGTACTGGCAAGGAATTAGACTGCGGCGTTAGTGGAAGAAATAATTCTAGCATTGAAAAGTTTCCAAAGACAGGTTTGGATAACAAGACCTCTATTGATCTTACCATAGACGAAGTTATTGCTTCTTCAATGTTGGGCGATAACGAAGCTGAAAGTCATCAGGGTGTTATAGAGAAGACTGAGGGAAAATTGACGAGAAGTAAGAAAATGCTGGTAGATGAAAATCCCATCTGCGACATTGAAATCAAGAAAGAACCTGATGCCGACGAAATGAAAATTGCATCAGACGGAGAATACACGGAGTCGGATCAAGGACTTCACTATCAAAACGCAATACAATTGAGAAAGAGGTCGAAAGCCGGAAATTATAATGAAATGTCTCAGAGAAGCTTGCGAAATGGGAAGCAACGTCAGTTATCGGATTCTGGAAATTCCGCGGATAACGATATTAAAAAACGTCACAGGCTGAATTCGGATGGGACTTTCATTTCAGATAATTTGATAGATACCGATTTAAATATGGACTCTTGTTTCTCGGATCCCAACTGTAACGAATCTCAAATCATTGTGGCAACGAACAAGGATGAGATCCGTTTGACGAAGGAAGAAACCAAGAATTTTGACGAGGACACCGATACCGCATCAGAAATAGAAAATAATAATAATAGCGATCGGGTAGATAGAGCGAGCGAGATAGGACCAATGTTGCGCTCCAAAACTAAAGCTAAAACTACAGAAAATGAGGCGGCGAAAGACGATGAAGTCGAAGACACGCGAATAATCCCTAAAACCGCGGAGATACAAGAAGATGCAAAAAAACTTAATAATTTAGATCAAATCAGAAAAGACAGTATTTTAACCAAATGTGCCGACAAGTCGAAAAATCGCAGAACTAGTTTAAACATAGACATAAAGAAAACCGTTAGTTCCTTTTACAATACAGATAAATCGGATAGCAATTCCAAATCCGAGAATATAGATCAGATGATACAGAGCATAAAGTTAAACATTGCAAAAAATATTGAGATTAACTGCAAAATTTACAACAAGGAAACGGGTATTGGATTAAGTAAGAGCATCGATGTGCCCAAGATCGAGGAGATCGTTGCGCCACTTAGTACGGATTCTCAGAAGAAGGGATTGGAGGAAAACGCCGACGAAGACGGGTCTGTTATAACGAAAAACGAGATCGCGGATGGTTCTGAAAATTCTGTACCAAAAGTGGCCGATACTGCCAAAGAGATTGAGGAAAAACTAGTCAAGTTTGATATCGGAGAAGCGGAGACCAACTCGCAGAACGTCCAAGATAACAACAAAGCCGCCGACAGCGACATAACTAACGATGTACATAATGCTTACGAGTCCACGGGTGATATAGGTAATAATAACGGTACATCCGGTTGCGTGGTTGAGTCAAAAGCGGAAAATGTCGGTTGCAGCACGGCCGGCAGCACCTCGATCAGCGATAACGAATCGAAGACGACATCGGACGAGATCAAGAAGACCGTTGCGACAAGAAAATCTTCGAGAATCAGCGAGAAAAGTTCGGACAGCAGTCCCGAAACGAAGAAATCAAATAAATCTCCGAACAAATCGGGTTCAAAATCGGACAATACGGAAGATGCGGCAACCGAAATCAAGAAATCGACGAACGAAGAAACATTGGACGCTCTATCTCGTCGGGTGTCGGACAATAATGCCTTATCATCGCCAATAGCTGGGTCTCTCGATAAAGTCGATGAGCAAATCATCGCGATAGATCATGCGAACGAAGAAGAATCGGAAACTGACATTACTCTGAACGTTTCGGTCGATTCGGAAGAACTGGAAACGCTTGAGAGTTTGTCCCGCGAGGTCGAGGAACTGGTAGCGGAAGGCGAATCGTTCGAAACTTTATTACCGAGTACAGCGAACGACACAATATCGAGCAAAGAATTACCGGATTCCGACACAAAGCCGTTGAATACGTTGGAGCAAGATGTACAGATCAGCGCAAATCAGCAGGAGATGTCTGGCTGCTGCGACGATGACAATTGCGCGCCGGTAGAATCAGCTGTCGGTGAAACAAACGAGACGCCGAGCAAAAGCTGCGCTGACGACGAAAACGTTCTCGAAGTGACCGAAACGTCATCGTCGGAAAACGATTCCTCTTGCAAAACAGTCGAAAATGCGAAGCATCATAAAATCAACAACAATCATTTGTCATCAACTGAAAACTGTGATTTAAATAGCGAGTGTAGCTCCGTGAATTCCGTGCCCGTCGGACACACGTCCGATCAAAAGCAAAACGACAAAACCGACGAGGAAGTCGATCGGGACGGCGACGTTAAAGAATCGAACAGATCTAACGACGCGTCAAACTCGGACGAAAATAATTCGGACGAAAAGTCACAAATTGTTGTTACAACCGCGGATCAAAGCGACAAATCGCCGACGAACGACAAGGTTCTCGTCGACGAGCAGAAACCTGTTAACGAAGATAACAACAGACGAGTTTTGCGGGCTCGCGATAAGCAAAAGAAAATTGAAAACAAACGAGCTTTCTCTCGCGGTCCCGATTCCGTTGACAATATAAAAATCAAAACGGAAGAATCTGGTATTCAAAAGAATTCCAATCTGCATGGCGAAGTTGATGGGACGCAAGCGTCGTGGACAGACGGGACCACCGCGGGTTCCGAAAATTCTCAGAAAACAGAAACCTCGGGCGAGTCGCAGAACAGCAACGAATCGGACGATATCGAACCTTTGGCGCGTACTCGTCGCAGCAGGGAGACGAAAAAACGTAAGGAGGAACCGCCGCAATTGTCCGGTGGCGGTTCGAAATCGAAACGCGTCAAACGGGATGTGCGAAAATCCGAACAGCAGAACAAGGAGGAAACTTTACTCGACAACGAGGTCGCTAAGATCAACGAGAACAACAGATCGTTTTTGAAATACGAAGCCAATGTCGCGGAATGCACGGACGGTTTTCGCGGATTCTTGGGTCGGGAAAAGGAGAAAAGCCGACTGGACAAACTCGAAAAGGGATCGAATTTGCGAAGCAAATCGGAAAACGACATAATGATCGCCGGGGCGAAGAGCGGCAAAAACGACGAGCGAAAATTCTCCCGGAATCTGTCCGAGAATCACATGTCGAAGCAAACGGTCAACAATATCGATATGTTGGAAAACGAATGCAAGATCGCCAATACGACGTTGGAACTCGCGCAAAAAGATTCGGACGAGGCGTCGACGTCCGGCGATTCGTCCAACAGAGGCACTCCCAAGATTTTGGAAACGCCCGAGGACAAAGAAAGAAAAGAATCGATCCTGCGGCTTTTGGGACTGGAATCTCTGGAGGAAGCCGCGAAGAGACAGCAAGAAAAAACGAAAAAAGAACAATCATCGTCGACGGGCACTTTGAAAACAATCATCAGAGTGTCTCAAAAGGACAGAGAGAAGGACAAGGACAAGAAAGGGTCGCGATCGCCGCTAAAAATGGTTCTGAAACAGCAAGGGCGCGGAGACGGAGACGGAGATTCCCCCGAATTCTACACCATACAAAAGGAGGTGAGAATTTTTGAGCTTTCCTCACGCTTCTGCGTTGTGGAACGTAACTCAGTTTTGCTTGCCACATGAGTTTCTCATTTACTTCTTCATTTGTCTTTTTTTTTTTTTCTTATTTTTCTTCAACGAGTTCTCTTGGATTATTTTTTTAAAACAATAATATATATATATATGTAATAATGCGTTATATTTTTTAATTATCATTTGAACAAATAACCTTTTAGAAATTTTGAAAAATTCTTGATTCTCATGCACGTGCAGCGCATGAAAAACAAGAAAAAAAAGGACTGAACAAAGACGCTTGAACTATAGTAGTGGCAGATCACGTAGCCAGAGAATCACATCATTGTTTGAATTCGTGACTGATCGAGACAATTATGTAGTTCTCTGGCATACGGATATAGCTGATGTGGTGAGAAAAATGACGAGTAAGCTGATAAGTTTATAATAAAATTTGACCATTTTACTCAAATACGTTTTTTACCGTATCCAATTATGTTTTGTTTCTTTTTTTTCAGTTTGGAACCAGTGGTTTGGGAGATAGCAGCTCTGGTGCGAACCGAAAGTTCACTACTAACCACAGACACTCTTGCGGTAATCCTGGTTGCGGGAATAACTAAAAAAAAATTGATTATCTCACTTATTTTTCCTTTTTTCATCGCCTTTTCCGATAATCTCATAGTTTTTTTTTTTTTTTTTTTCTAAACCGATGGTGTTTCCGTATTGAAACTAGTGTTAACGCGATAAAATTATTCACATGTCTATTTCGAAAGATATAAAAAAGAAAAAAAAACAAACCTTGTTCGTTTTTTTATTTTCGTTCTCGCATTTTTAAGATGATTCGCCGCTTGTCGCAATTAAAAGAATTACAAAACAATGCACTTGTAAAATATTCAATGTGAAAGTATAGAGAATTCAAAACTCGGTTTTGTTTTACAGACCACTAGTTCCAAAGACTACCGCCCCTTCATCGTCCCATAAGTTTCGTAACAATGCATGCTGTGTTTCTTTACGTAAAAAATTTTGCTTTTTTATATATCGTAAGGACACACTCACTGACTTTTTACATTCTCGCTAAATATTAACACGTTTAATTTAAAAAGTCGGAACAAGATTTACACAACATCAGAGCACGGTAAAGTTCACTTTCGATGTGTATCTAACTTGGTCTAATTTTGTCATCGCAGAAGACGATAACGAGGATGCTACGCCCAAGGATCGTCAGTCGCTTGTTATTCCAGAAAAGTCATCATCTTTTTCCATACATCCCGGCCGCGTGTGCGCCGACGTATGTTGCTACTGCTTTGGCAAGTTCGGTTCTTTGGACACGCCGATGCATCTAGCTCAAATGAAATCTGACGAGAGACGCAAGAAGATCTTAAACATAGAGATAAATCTAACAAAAGATTCTTGTCTCTGCGATGCATGTTATCGTCACGTTGATAGAAAGGTTTGTTATAATAATAATAATAATAATAATAATTTATATATACATATATATAAAATATATATATATAATATATATAATATATATTATTATTTTATATATTTTTATATTTATATATATTTATTTATATATATCTCACACACAAATTGCCACACATATCAGAAACGGACATATATAATCATGATAGTACTGAGAGTTTCGGTTTTTTTTTTCTCTTAGGCGAACACTAGTCCGACAAATGTGCAGCAGAAGCCGCAGAAACAGCACAGACAATTGATGGTGTCAAAATGCGCAGCTCGCGATTGTCGAAATCCTGCTCGACATCACGTTAAACGCCGTTGGTTGCTCAAGATAAAAAATGGTCTTCAAAATCAGGTTAATACACGTGGCTTGATTTTATACATACGCGTGTCTTATATATGTCTAATGTACTCAATGGTTTGGAACATATGATAGATTTGTGGATTTATTTAATATTTAAGGTTGATATAGACTGGGAGTCGACGCAACACTCCACGCTGTCGTTCTGCATTAATCATTACGAAAAGATCGGACGCTTCTTGACGTGCGCGTTGTGCAAACGCCGTCTCGCCCGAACACACACTTATTTAGTGCCTAACTCTCTTTTGGTAGAGATTAACGAATTGAATCAGCTGCTCAGCTATCAAGGTATTCCCGTTACATTGGTGACCGGCACATTCGTGTGCAAACTTTGTCGATACTTCATGATGCAGCATCTGAAGCACAAAGACATTGAGAAAATGAACGTGACTCACAGATCCTTCTGTAAGAGGTATCGAAAGAGGTGAGTATGCCAAAAATTCAAGCCATTGTGATTCTGTGAGTTAAGTTTTAATGACTTAGAGAGAACAGAAGAGAAACTGACGAAGAGCACTTTTCGATACGCAGGATCTTGGAGTACCTAGGTATCAAAGTTGAGGAAGAGGAAGACGAGTCGCCGCAGCAGACAAGTCAAGCGAAAGATAAGAAAGGTAAGAAAGGCACCAGGAACGTGAATTCCAAGAACGGGAGTTCCAAGTCGCCGGATCGCGCGATAAGCGGCTCATCGGAGAAGTCTACGCCAGAACCAAATAAGAACGAAAACGCGGCGGGATGCAGCTCTGCCGAGACGAGTGGCAACGTGAGTAGTCGTCCAGTCGCTGGCAATGCGAAAATTAGCAACGCGAGTAGCAACGAGAACGGTAATGCGGAGAACGTTCAATATCTCAACATTGAGAGCTCCGTGGAAAACTTGAAAAAACGCAAAATGCTCGATGCGCATACGTACGCGCCGTCCTCTTCGTACGATGGCGCGTCTACGAACGAGATGGTCGAGATATTCGGGATGGACAACGAAATTACTCTGACGCGGCTGCCGAAGAGACCGAGACTCAACAACAGCAATAACGACATAACACCTGTGGTGCAGAGACTCGGAGCAAATCCCTCGATAAGTGTGCGCACGCTCTTTCCTGGTGAGGAAGAGATGAATCTTCATGTTAATATAGATTTTCAAAACGTGCGCGAGGTTACGCCGCAAGGTTGGGAGAAATGCGCGACGATGATTCAGTACGATCGTGAGACCAAGCTTCTCTGGCAGAAATTGCAGCGACCGTATGGCAATCAGAGCTCTTTTCTGCGGCATTTGATTCTCCTTGAAAAGTACTACAGAGCCGGCGACTTGATCCTGGCGCCGAACGCCTCGCGAAACGCGATCAACTACTCCACGTCGGTGCAAAATAGACTGATATCGTACGAAGGTCCGGAAAAAATGGACGAGCCGATAATGGAACCAATCGCGACGGAATATAGCAATCCGCGTCGTCTCAGCGGTGGCTACGTAATGGAAAAAGACAGGTTGTCTATGCCCGGCACGAGTTCCATGTCATCGAGAGCGTCAACTAGCAGCGGCGTTGCGACGTCGCATCTGACGAAAGTAAACTCGTCGGTGCTCAAACTCAATCCGGGCGTATCTATCATCAAAAAACCGCCGCCGAATTTGCAACGATTGAGCCTGCCATCCGCTAGCGGTAGCGGGGCCAAACGGAAGGACGGCGGACACAGCTTGTCCGTTTACAACAACGGCGGAAAGGTGTATCAAGCAAACGAGTCCGATCTCAAGCGAGTACAGATGTTCAAACGGCAGAAGTCTCATGACAGACAGTCCGGAGCCGGTACAAGCAACGGATCCAGCTCTCAGTATCAGAAGGCGCCGATCGCCGTACCGGCCAGTCACAGTCAGCAATTCCAGAGACACTTGCGAATGCAACAAGAGATGCTGAGCCGTCAGAGCCGCGGCGATTTCGAGCCTCTGATCTGCGATATGACGCGCGCCACGTCTGCGAACGAAACCGGCTCGAGCACCCAGAACTTTGTGCACAATCTCAATCTACCGAAGTCGATTCAGGTGACCACAAAGCCGACATCGAATAATCCGATTCCGATTTTGCCAAAAATCCCAAAATCACTGACAGTAATACCGCAAACTGTTCCAAGACCCGTTGATAAATGAGAGAAGAAGAGACGTAAGTAGATAAAAGCACACTGTTTTTTTTTTTTTTTTTTTGTTTTTTTTTTTTGTTCCGAAGAAGGAGACAGCGCGGCGAAAATGGATCGTTGGCTATATGCGGACTCTGGCGCTCTTCTTCTCACGCCGAAATCAGGCGATTAGCACTTTCAAAGCCTGCCGCCTGAGCAAAGAACGACAATGATCACTGCTTGGAGAGCAGTTTTTGCCTTACGTGAGCGCATCACGGTATGCACTTACCGAATCCGAACGCTCAAACATACACGTATATGCTGATGCACGTTGATTTTACACTTAAGATCGACTAATAGCGACTTATATATATTCGTTGCATCGATCGTATTTACAAACAAACTTGTAGATAGGCTAGTAGAATAATTCGAGCAAGTAAATAAGACACTTCGATTTTAGCGAGATATTCACATTATATATTAACAACCAAAGCTTCACTTATAAAAAAAAAAAAAAAACGCATTCGTGCAAAGCGTGTTGAACAATGCTGTTTCCACGAAAAGTGCCTAAAGTAAACACGGGCGAAAGTCGTTTACTTTATCATTAATTACGTAATTGTACGCATGAGAATGCAGAATTTCATGTATGTAGATTTATACATACGTAGAACGTCCAAATAAATCGTGAATGATTCCTTGTGAAGGAATCTCGATATATAGAAAGCGTAGAACAGACAATTTAATTCTTCAACTTTATTTTTATTTTTTTTTATTTTTTTTTCTGCACGTCTTTTATTTAACGAAAAAAAACAATCGTGTGCGATTTTGTACGAAGTTAGATAAACCGTCATTCCGCGAGAAGCGCGGCTACACAACCAAAGGTTTCTTAAAACATTTTTTCTTTCATGAGGAATCATCTCACCGACCGTAAACACAATATTCCGGAGCTCTACATACGTAGTAGAAAATGGATTCGTCACTAAGCGACAGCATTGTGTTAGTGTTAATTAAGGCTTACGTATCTTTTTTTTTTCCTCCCTCTATATATTTAGTTAAGAATTGTAAGTAGCAATGTAGATAAACCTCCAAATGATTCATCACACGTGGGAAAGGATTTAAAGCTAGAAGACTTATTGAACTTGCTTATTTTGGTTTTGTTTTGTTTTTTTTTTTTTAGTCGGCATATATATTGAACATATCTATTTTTTAATAAAAAAAAAACAAAAGGAGCGGGTAAAGAAAGAAGGAGATCAGGTTTAAGAAAAGAGTAGTGAGAGGATATATATGTGTGTACACACACAATATATGTATATATATGTATTATTATATTAAAAAAATATATATTATATATATAAAGATACATATTACATATATTACATATATATAAAGATATATACATATATATACATATATATATATATGTATCGAATCAGACAATTATTATCGGTAGTTCGTTCCTTATCTTGTCTGGAAAAAAAAAAAAAAAAAGAAAGAAAGAAAGAAAGAATTCGACATAGTTTTTTATGCGGCAGTTCGCATGCGAACAGTGTTGCACACGCGCGCTGCGCAAGTCAGTATATATTTTGTCTACGCAGAAACTTTTTTTCGGTCGTTTCCTCCAACGCGACACACGACCCGATTGTATATTACATTATTGGCCTGCTCGATCTTTTTTAGGAGCATAATGACATGTTCGTAATGTTAATTCACCGTTTATACATATATATATATACATATAAAATTAAATAACACGTAAACATATACGATAGAGTATGTGTCTCTAATTGCAAATAGGTGTTAAGTTGCGTATCAAAAACGCGGAACACACAAAGTGAGCGTAGACTTAAGATTCTTGAGCTTATTTATTACGTTATTATCATTAATCCTCATTGTAAATACAATGTAAATCGTATAATTTACATTTACTCTTGTTTTTAACTGATTAAGATGATGAAAAAATCGCTTTCATGCGAATTGATTCGAAAAAAAAAAACGCTAAATCACAAAAAGACTTTGGAACGGCTTAGTGTGAGATTTCGATTGGGTTTTTGTTTCTTTTCGTGCATTTTTTCTCTTTTTCTCTCTTTCTCTCTTTGTGTGCGTTTTAGTCGCAATAAGAGAAACAACAATGCGGCCGCTAGTGGTCTCCATCATTCGGCATTCGATACGCATCCATCGCCGTATTACGGTTCCTGTTTACTACACGCATGCGAGATTCTCTTCGCACCGTTTGTATAAAAAAAAAAAAAAAAAAAAAAAAAAAAAAAAAAACTGCCACTGAGGAAAATATCTTTATTCGCGTTACGCAAGAGACGGCGTTTTTAACGCAAATGCCGTGTCACAACAACTGCACCTTTAACTGCCCGCGGATATTGAACTTTTATGCGCACAGTTGTAAAGAATAGAAAACACACACTTTTTACTCGCCAATTATATTTGTGAAATAGTCGAAGGAACTGTGGTTCATAAGTTTCCAAAAAATTTACTCTTGAATATGTATATATTTTAAATCTTGAATTTTTTGTCCGTTTATCATTGTTGCACACTTTTACATTAATCGTACACTCGGGTTTATATCGTTTATTAAATAGAATCAAGAATACACGGCGGATGATACGCCTATTGAATTTTATGTATTTCTACTTGTACGAATCATAGAAGTTTATATACACACACACATATATATATATATATATATATATATATATATATATATATATACATATATATATATATATACATAAATATACATTATATACAAATTTATAATTTTATCATACATATATTATTTAATTATATACATAACTTACAATCACGCTGCATGTATTTTCTCAATATATATATATATATATTTAACTGCCTACAGATCTCTAGGGAAGTAGACAACAATTGTTATTCAATCCTATTTACAATCAATATATATTATTTCATTTGTTGTTTTAATAACAAAACACGACGAGAGAATATTTCTAAAACATCGCGCTTTTGAAATATATTTAAATTATATACACATTTTTTTTATTGCTTTCCTAAGATATCATTTGTCAATCAAAGAGATATAGGACAATGAGATAATATTGTATTTTTGTTTTTTTTTTTTCGCGAAGTCGCGAAGAGTTTCTTGCGTTTACTGTGTTTACAATTCTTTGCGAGAGAATCTTGCATCCGCAGAATAAAAAAAAAGTGATTCCTCTTAATCCCCCATGTGTACATAGATATTCTTTGAAAGAAAAAAATAATAAAAAATAAAAAAATGTAGATACAACCGTGAGTACGCAAGATAAAAAAACAAGTATGCATATTTGATCACAAACATACCAGACACACGTTTGTTTCAGCGCACGCGCACTTGTAATTGCGCGAATGTTACGAATGAAGGCGGAAGTATGATGTGTATATTGATCACAACACACATATAATTATTATATACATATAACGCCGCGTAAATAATTACAAAAAAAAGAAACCTATAAATATGGACATATAAAAGCATAGACGTATAACACTATAATAATTATACAAGAAGGTACTTTGAACACAAGAGTACGTTATACATATAAATGCTTTATTTTACTAAGAATATTTTTGATATATATCTATATATATAAATATATAAATACAACATATATATGTATTGCAAACTAAAGAAAAAAAAAAAAAGCAAAATCTGATGATATAAGGCGTTTGATGAAATATAAGTATTGTTATTACCGACGTGATGTGGAAGTTTTGTGAAACGACAGCCGTTTGTGCTGAGTGTGCCTCTCAAAAATATTATGCATAACGCCATTATAATAATGAAAACAAGAGATAAACAACGCAATACTGTATGTCATCATCACAAGATATAATATCGACGCTAAATTCATTCGTGTAATTACTTGTCAATTTCTATCTTACTTCCTTTTATTTTTATAATCAATAAAAGTTTCAGCGCGACTTTTTCTTGTGTAATTTATTATCGGCGAGAAGAGAGATCTACGAATCTCGCACAGTGATCTTACGTACATAGGTTTTTTTTCTCAAAACACGTTTTGACCGTCATCCTGTACTTATCTCTTAAATCCGGTGTTATTATATGTTCATATTTGAAGATCGCACAGAGAAGAAGAACTTGATAAATCCAATTTTTTGATCTTAATATGTTATTTGGTTAGTTGAAATAGAGTATTTTAATTATCCAAACCGAGAGGGGGAAGTTCTTTCGAGATATAAGCATTTTTGTAAAACGTGTGCAAAGAAAATCGCTCTCCTCTAAAAATTACGACTTTAATCAAGTTCTTCTCCCGTTGTCTTCATTTATACGTAAATCAAACAAATTTATATATTTTTTTTTTCAGTTTTGCAACCGTGTTTCTAACAAATCTTATTATTTTCGCAAATATCTTATTGACTTTTCTATCGTGATCTCTATATTGTGAAAAAAAATATTTATTTAATACTCGAACAAATAAAAGATTTGCTTATGTGGATGACAGTCATGGAGTGTTAATTTACATAATATCTCATTTCGCACGTAAAAGCAGCTCCTTTATATAGCTTTTGTACTTGGCATGTGTGATGTTAATTTCGTTCTTCTCGTGGTTTGAAGAACCATTTGCTTTTTGTTTTTTTTTTTTTTTTTTTTCGTATTTATCATGGCACACCTCGCACAACGTCTGTCACATGTGTGATGCGACGAGGAAGGACTGAGTTTAAGTTTTAAGAATTCTATTTTTCTGGCGGCAAAAAAATTTGTGTAATTATCACGGGAACGCTGAACAGACAATTTTGACTCTTCGAAACCGATTTACATCAGTCGGTGATAACGTCGTTCGTTATTGCAATCTGTAAGCGGAGATAAAAAACCAATATCATCGTCACGCTGGAGCTAATTTATTCTTTTTTTTTTTTTTTTTTTAATCTTTGTTAATGAGAAATCAAGAGAATTATTGTTATAAAAAAGTAAAAAAAGAAAATATTTATCACTTTTTTCAAATTTTTACGTTTGAACAAATTGGCAATTGGCAATACGCCTTCTTTTATTTATTGTTTTGTGTTTTCGCATGTGTTGCACACATGATTCTCGCGCGCGCGATATTGGACGTATTTATTCAAGTATTTATTCAAGTTGAAATATATATAATGTTTTTTCTTTAAGACAAAGTAACGCGTAATATAGTTGTGTCTGCTCGCGATTCTGCGGGCGCTCGTCAAAAGCTCTCCCAAATTTCGCGATGTAAGGCTTCCGCTTGTGACTATCGGATTCTAAGAGTCAATAAAACGTGTTCCGACAATGTCGGAGGGTGACGTTGCCCTCGCGATAAAAAAAAGTTGCAAAAATGCGAGTGGATGAAGGTGTACTTGCTACGGGAGCTGGAATTGATTGAAATCTGATTGTCATATCAGGACGAAACTATATGAAAAAGTTGAGAGGAATCTGTTGTGGCGGTGATGCGTGATGAAAGTGAGACGAAATGAAAATATAAATGTATATACACGAATGATTTGCTTAGAATTAAGGACGAAATTATTATTTTATAATGACATTGTTCGTGTAATGTAATTTGCTTATGTTCTTAATTTGTTTGTTTGTTTGCTTTTTTTTTTTTTTTTGAGAGAGAGAGCGAAATAATTTTTGCAATATTGTGAAAAATGCAATGCAACTGGTTTGCTCAAAAAGTGTGACTGACATGTTTGACGATACGTCGCGAAAACGATGACACGTGTTATACGCGTCTGTGTGTATCAATTGCGCTCACGATAGCAACAGCTTCATCCACTTGTCGTCAATATGATCGTTTCGTCTCTTTTTCGCGACAAAGAATACACCCCCCGTTGTAAAGAAATCGAACGTGAAAGAAACCGACCGATTTGACTGACGTTTGTTTAAACAAATATATACACACACACACGTTTCGCTCTTTGTGCGCGAACTTCAAAGTTCGCGAATCACATCCCGCGTATCTTTGTCGCGAAAATAGCGAAACGAGAGAATTATACATATATATATTATCGCGGCCTTGGCAACGAGCGGATATCTTGAAGATAGCAAAAGAAAAAAAAAAAAAAAATGAGAGTGCAAAAGCGAATGTGATGGAAAACGTGAAAGAGCGTTGCGTCGCGCAAACTGTTTCGGTGTTCTTTGCGTGCACGTGGACGAGACTATTTTTCAGACAGAAAAAAAAAAAAAAAAGTGATATATATATATATATCTCCGCCTCTCCGCAGAGGTAATATTTTATTAGCATCGCGAAGAGAAAAATTGGGGAAAAAAAGGAAAACTATTGCGCGCAATCGAAGTGAAAACAAGAAAAGCAATAAATACGCGCACTTAGATTTTTTTTTTTTTTTAAGGCGTAGTCAAGTCTCTCGAGAATGACGTTTTATTAAAAACACGTTTTTAGATGTGTCGGGGGGCACGCCGAGCGGCGCCACACGCTGTTTGTCACTCTTGTCTCCCGCGTCTCGCGGAAGATTCCCGAGAAAAAGAAGGAAACAGGTCGCGGCAACGACCGAAGCGCATCGCGCGTTCTTCTCGTCTCTCTCTCTCCCTCCTTTCCTGATATTGTCTTCTCCCATTTGACCTCAAGAATGTGTTCACAGAAAATTCAACATCGACGCCACGCTGCAAAGATCAAATCGCGCTCGAAAACGCTCGATTCGCAAGAAATTAAAGTTATTTTTCGGGAGTTGTTGCAACGGTCGCGGTCTATAGGCCCCCCTTTTTAAAAAGAGATTATTAAAAAGAAATCGATTCGAATTTAATTACCCCGAGATTTTTTTAAATATATTCAAACTTCCCGAAAATTTCAAAACCTTTTAGCATTTCTGCTAAGTATCACAACGCGCTCTTTTCTTCTTCAAATTTAAACATTTTTAAAATTCCAAGTAGCTCGGCCGAGAACAATTGAGAAAAACAAGTCGCGCACAAGCGACTGTGTGTCAGGACCAACATATTCAGGTCAAATACCTCGATTGAATTATCGAGCGTTTGCGATGCCGTGAGCAATTTATTAACGATCGAACCGGACGAGGCTGAGGGACGCGTCGACTTGACCGTACCGCGGTGTGATAACCGTATATCGAGAATGCAAAAAGTCTCGCGACTTCTTTCGATTTGCGTTTCTTCTTCTCAGCGACAATCACACGTCAAATTTGAAATCAATTGTTTCAACCCGAAAAACTGTGGAAGAATTGTTTCGCAAAGGAAAGATCGCCGTGTAAAACGCACAAGTTGCAATCAAGATAACGAATCTAATCAATCGACGACACCCGGTATGTTCGATATTGCCCACATATCGGTTTCTTTGACGAGAGTTGTGTGTTATCGGGTTTATATCCCTCGACTCCGATAGATAAGACCTTTGACGAGATCTGGAGATGTTGAAGCAATAATAATATTAAACCGAACAAATATTCGCGTTTTGAGGTTTTCATCCGACTAGCAATGTTTAATTTTAATTGGCGATCCGTGGGAGAAACGTAACTTAGGAAGAGATCTGAGGGGGTGTATGTATCTCGATTCGCGCGAGGAACCTTAAAAATGATCCTCGTTCGAGAGAGGAACGGAGAGAGAGACGGAGAGAGAGGCGCACCGAGTGTTTAAGATGAAACAGAAAAAAACAAAGGGAGCGGCGAGAGAAAAGATTTTGTTCGCGCATTGAAACCTTTTTTCGGTCTCGGCGCGTCCATGCTCAGACATGTACACATATACACTGCGATATACACACACACACACATACAGACATAGACACTGTTACGACTCATTATTATTATTATTATTATTATTATATTATTATTATGTTATTTAAATTAATATTAACACGCGTTAACGCTATGATAATCCTTTGTTTATTTAGTTTTTAAGTGTAATAATTATAAATTAGTTCACACTATCCTTTGTATATATATATTCGGAAGTCTCAATAAAAAATTTAATAAAGATTTAAAAAAAAAAAAAGAACACTATATATATATACATACATATATATATATATATTTATATATATATATATGTATATATATATAAAGTGTGCAGCCTCTCCCCCATTTCATTACCACTGCCAATGCGATTTACATAATGTAAATGATATTATGTAACGACACAAATAAATGATGTGTAATATATATATAAAATATCGAACTATGTTATGTGTTATTTCTATGTTGAACTACTTTCTTATAGGAATACGGCGAGAGGAAAATCCAAGAGAGGGAAATCACAACAAAATGGTTGTTGCTTTTTTTGTATGCGATTTATTTGCAGTTTGTTCATATAATTGGTAACTCTGCTCTGATCTCTCTCGGATATAACTAGTACTAAAAACCTAAACAACGTATGAAACTTTATACATGGCTAATTTATCTTAGTATAGTGCTAAGGCGATTATTTACAATTTAAACGTGCTTTTGTGAGCCGCGCTTAGACGATGCGTATTAAGAATAACGGATATCCTTATACGCGGATTCCCGTCACTACGGCGTACAACATCGCGCGCGGTGTTCTCATTAAAAAAATCCAGGCGTCCGAAGGAAGTTTGGATTCTATCTGTGCATTTGTGTGTGACCCGGATGTTTACACCGGAATTCATGTAGTTACATAAAATACTTCCCTCTATGCGCTTTTTCAAACTCTTTCGATCGCTAAGAATATAACCGGATTGTCGAACATAACAATGCCTGGATTATTATTATTATTATTATTACTGCAAAAAAATTATTTAGATTGCGAATCGTTTCTCTCTAAAAATCGACACATATATATATATCTCCAAAACTGTACAATAAAATTTTGTTTACTCTCTTAGAAGATATTTTCGAGTTCTCTTTTTTTCTTGACAGCGATCGCTACTTTCATATTTCACGAAAGACCTTCCGTTACAATCTTGTAATGTGTGAAATCAAAATTAGAGAGTTTTTTATACGTATTTGTTCCGGTTGATTAATTTAACATTGATTAATTTAACGAAGAAAAAAGAATTCGTAACAGTTTCGAAATGATAATAAAATTAACATAGAAATGATAAATAAACATAATCGTGCACACAAAAACGTATTAACAAATATAAGAGGAATGAAGATATTGCACTACATAAAATCCGTGACGAGTTTTTTTAAAAAGACCCTTCGCCCTGGGACGTGATGACAAATATTCTTTGAACAATAGTATATACCGAGCACAGTATATTTATACATATATATATGTATATATATATAATGCAATGTGTGTGTACAGGTATATATATATATAATTTCCGTACATTATACATTCAACACAGTGTATAATATATCATATTATATTATATCTATATTTTACATATAAATGTTATATATGATATATTATAAATGATATAAATTCTATAAAATATTGAAATATATAATGTACGGAGTTAGTTTTTACAGACTAACTGTATAATCAAATAATATATATATATAAACACGCTCTTAACATATAACTAAATTAAGGGCGAGTTCGATTTTTAATAAGAAAACATTTTTTCAAATGCGTTTCAAAGAAGATTAAGAATTTATTTAAACGATTCTAATTGCAGAATAATTCAGTTGCGACGTGTTAATAACAAAATATTTTTTTGTGCGCGAATACGTAAGTCGATTTCTGAATGAATTTTCGCTTGTGTGTTTTACAATTAATCGCGTGATTACAAGATAAATTTATAATTCATTTATAAAATAATTTTATAAACAATTTATTTGTAAATTTGCTAAAATACTCAAATACTGCCAGTTCTCGGCATTATTTTGTCTATGGAAAATAAACTCTTTTCCATTTGTGTTAAAAATTTTAGATTTTCCTTCAATGAAATTTATTCCAAGAGCGTCAGATTGTTTTTACTGTATATATATATGTACAAGATACAATTTGAAATTAGAAAGGGAATACAGAAATATATATTGTTCACCACGATGTTTTTACTCATCAAACATAAAAGAAAGATATCGTTTAATAAAAGTGATACGTTAACTCAGCTAAGGGCTCGTTGTGGCGTCACGCGAGATAGCACATCTTCCTGTCGCGCGTACGGAAACAGTGTGTTCGAAAGACATTTTTCTGCAGCGAATTGCGTCAGTATTAGCCATTAAACACCATAGTCGTCTCATATATATCAAAATAAATTATACTCGTTCCACAAATGCCGAAATTTTACACCGCATTTTGAAGAATCATACAAGATGACATTTCTGATGGAACTGTGGACCACAGGATTTATACAATTTTATTAACAATATATTATATATAAATTTCATTTTATCTCACTATAAAAATTTGTAAGAGCACATTTTTTGCAAGGCTAAATTGGAAGGAATTCACTACAGAGCAATGTTTTCTCGAACGAAACAGAGATCGTTTCGCGCGTTGCCCGTCATTCAAAAAAATTACAGTTTTACGTTAAATAAACTGTAATTGTTCGCTTTGCGCGAGCCCGTATCTCTTAGGTCTTAGACTATAAAATGTCGCGCAAAAAACACGCTAAACGCCACTCGGAATATTGGAAACGCGCGCGCGTTTATACATTAGTTCGTGCCTTTTCGGAAAAACGTCATTTTTTTAATTAAGCGATCGATAAAAACCAAGTTTTGGAAAAAGTTTTTTGTGGCGTTAAAGCCGCGTTTCATGCGCGTTTCAATCGCAGTTATTTTATCAATAATAATTCGTCCTATACTCCTAATGCGCGCAGGGTGTGTGTGTGTGTGTGTGTGTGTAAGTGTGTGCTCTTAAAAATCTATATGTATATATACAAACAATGTGTATATTACGCGCGCTTTGTGTGTCGTGCCGAAGGCCGCCGTCAGTATATGCGAATACCAGTCGACCGAGAACTAGATGCAGGCACGTGTCTCTCTGTGACGTTTCGGTGCTGCAAAGTGCTTCGACGCGATTTAGCCGCGGGCAAGGTGGACGGACAGCGCAGAGGGAAACTGCTGGCGAGAAACAGAAAATTGACCGCTCAAACCTTGGTCTCGCATTCAAGGTTCGTTAAGCGGCGTCGACAGTGGCGGATTCAGAAAATCAGAAAACTAATTAGTGTTTTGTTTTTCCTTCAAAACAGGCCTGCGGTTTTTTTTTTCTTTTTTTTTTTCAATTTTTTATGATAAATTTTATACGCAACATGCGGACTTTATCGTAAAATATAAAATGTAAAATAATAGAAGAATGTAAGAAAAATATTGTACAAAAAATGAGTCTCGAAAAGAAAGAAGCGAACGAGATGAGATAGGTATCTCTCATATAGGTGGATGTACAAGTCGACATATCAGACTTTCCAACTTTTCGACTTTTAAATAGATTTTCTCATATATATATATATTGCCGTGTATATATAAATAGATAGGAAAGGCGGCATCCAAAGAACAAAGCCAGCAATTACATCTGCCAGTGTGGAAAGAAATTCTATAGAAAAGATTCTCAAATATATAAAATAACATAGAATAATAATTCCACATATATAGTTAAAAAATGTGTAAAACATATTACGATGATATTTTATAACTATGCGGGAGTTGGAAAATGATATCGATGGATAACGATAATGAGTATCTCGCTTGCTATATTTCCGCATCGTTTCGACGAATTTTGTCTAACTAATGCCAAAAGGAGAGAGAGACAAAACAATATAGGGTTTTTTACTTCGTGTTGCAAACACAAAGTGTAAACAAAACACGAAACGAAGACTCCCAACAGTCTTCGTCTTCGGTATAAAGTACAATCCGCGTGAGCCACTGTCGACACCACACAACCCGACCCCATATTATCACGCACTTTGATGACAACGCATTCTTTAGATGCGATTAATTCCAGCTTTTTTTTACGAGGAGACCTATTTTTCTGCGATTAATTGTACATGCGCACCGACATTTTTTTTTTTAACCGGGCGTTTTTTTCTTCCGTCCGCAAATGCACGAGACCGTGCTGCGGTTATTATAGCAGATTAGTTAGCAAATCAAGAATTTTCTGTAACTCGTCGCCGAACGATTCCGTTTTCCGCGGAGTCGTCGTCTACGTTGCCTCGTCGCCGTAGGCATCTTGTGACACCACCGTGGATCGCTCGGTACACGGCATCATCATCTAAGTCTCCAGACCGGGTACCAGACTGTGGAAGGTCTGTATATCGTGGATAGCACGACCGCAGCTTTGGTTGTTGTTGCGCTCGAATTTTGTAAGGTCGAAATGCTCGTCCAATGACTGTAGTTCCACCAATCGTTCCTCCAGCGTCCTCGAATCGGCAAATCTGGTGAAGTCGCAGAGCCGATCAGGATCGACCTCCATCATGTCGGTGACCGGTCGTGAAAGATTTGCGTCATCCAGATCCCCAGGAAATAGCACGGAGTGGCAACTTGTGTCATTGACGCCGTTGCTTGTCCCGGTGTTGGAGGTGGTGTTCGCGCTCACGGCGCTGTCCGATCGCACGTCACTCAAACGATCCTCCGGGAAGCTCAGGTGAAGAGTACCATGATGCGAGGCTGTCGGTTCCGAATGCATCTCGTCTATGTGCGAGAGCAAGCGTGGGGTCGGCGGTAGGATGTAGAAATCGCTGAACATGTCGTCCAGGTCGTCGTGCCTCTGCCTTTTCTGACTCGGCTCGTCGTTCCTTGTGTCATCAGCCAATCTGTATATAAAAAAAAAAAAAACAAAAAAACAAATTAACAATATAACGGATTTTTTTTCAATTATTACATTAGAATGTAAGTAGTAGAAATTTTTGTCGCAACATTTACGTCAAACACAAACTAATCGTTTTTACACGTTACCATCAATTTTATTCTAAAAAAAACAACAAACAAATATCAAAAGGACGTAACGACGAACATATTATTTTGCACAAATCACAAATCCAATAAAAACGCGAATACAAATGTTGAAAACAATATAAAAACAAAAAAAATTTGCATTTACTTACTAAACTTTATATATATATATATAGTATAAATCCAATTCGCATCATCTTAGATTTAACGACAATAGAACCGATCAAGTTTGAGCTTCCTTAATAAAAAACTTATTGCTTCCATCTGCATATCTGACACTATGTTACGTATCGTATATTCTAACAGCAGTTGCAAATCAAAACACGTTTTGCACGAATGGAAAAGAGAAATAAAGATTAAGCAGGACAAGCAAGCTCTTTTGTCTTTGATTAGCAGTTTGAGTGCTCGAAAATATTTCGCGCACCTTTTCCTCGAGGATGTGTCCTCGGTATCGTCCATGTATGCCGCGACAACCGGGAGCGCGTTGTAATTTCTCCTTTCATTTTCGCGCTGCAATCGTCGCACCGCGTTGTTTATAAGAACCGATCGGCACAGACTCGTCTCAGGATCCTCGATTTTCCTTAGCTTGCCGGCTGAGATCTTCAGTAGACGGCGACGTTCTTCGCGAGCACGGTACTTGGCAGAAATCATTGTGGGTCGACTTCTACGGATCACTAAGTCTTCCTCCAATCTCATTTTAGTGTCTGCAATCAGAAATAGGAACAAATATCGTCAGAATTGTTTGTCAATCGTTATTATTGAGATAAAAAAATTATATATATAAAATAAAACATATATATAACTTATATTTATATAAAATAAACCTTATATAATAATATAAAAGTCTATACGATAGAAGTAACGTGTGGAACAGCCTGTACTTGGACGAATGATTAAAACACCGACACAGAGTCGCACGCACTCAATATTAAATATTATTTATAACGCGCGACGCGCAATCTAATACAAGCTCGTGAATATTCCCGTACAAAATAGTATTCCATGCCAGTTTGTCAAAACAAAACATCAAATAGTTCACGGTGATCGACAATCAATCATTTGTGCTATTTATCATTTATTAATCAATGCGTAATTAAATTATAATTATTAATAAATCACGCTTGTTACTATATACGTATTTTTCTCCCGGATTGTCGCTTCTGTCTTTAAACGGAACGCAAGTATTGTCTAACGGTATACACAGAAAAACGAGTATATATAAATAAAAAACAGACGCGGAACGGTTGTTTAGCGGTAACTTCAGTGGCCGCGCGCGCACTTACGCACTCGCCGCGCCGTACGCACTCGCCGCCGATATATTAAATGGTAGGAGAGAGAGGAGGCCTCTTTTTCTTTTCCCCTGTCGTCATCGTCAACGCGACTGACCCAGTTTTACGACGGCGACGCTTCCGTCTTTCCGTCGGTTGCGGCGCAAATAAATCTCGCGACCGTCCCCCCTGCTTCTGTCCTCGGAAGGGGGCAAGAAGGGAGAGAAGAAATATACGCGCGTATGTGTACCGCTATCGCGCTTTACTGTCTTACAATCAAACAACGACGTGGTAGAGCATCGGAATATAGTTTTTCGCGAATCTCGTTTGCGCGCGATTCCGCAAATCGCGCTATAACGGTTCTCCGGAAATTGTCGCTTATTATATCGCGAAATTTCCCTCGTTCCGGAGAACCTTCGAATTGCAATTTCTGCGTTTTTTTCTCGCAAATATAAGTGGGAGGTTTTTTTTTATTTTTTTATTTATTTATTCTCTCGATCAATCCACAAAATCAAATTCCATCACATCTTATCCCCCCAAAAATAACATATCGCTCTTGTTTCTATTGAAAATGGACTTCTCCTCCATCGTGAAAGTGTGTCAATAGAAAGATTTTCGCGCACGTTGCCGCTTTTCCTTTCTTCTCTCTCTCTTTTTCTTTTGTGCCGCGTCGCTTTTTCTTCCGTCGAAAACTTCATCTTTCAATAAAAAAAAAAAAAAAAAGTGTTCTCTTTCTCTTTTCTCGCGAACGAAACGCTTTAAACCGTCATGGAAGTGACTTCCGATCGGTCACGAGATCATTTCCGGTTTTCGACGAGAGTATATACGTAATACCCGCGCGAAATGCCAACACTCGAAACCGCGCCCGATTCTCGCTTAATATCCAATCTCCGATCGATCCCGCGCTCTCGCGTGAAAATTGTTAATTCGCCGGTTCCTACACGAGATTGGTCGATAGCCACGGTCATCTATTTTCTTGCGGAAGGTCCTTTGCCTAATCGATCGCGCGCGCGCACACACCGCGCGCCTTTCAAGGAAGTCAATTAAAACGCACGTAGAGTTAACGATTTTATTTTGAAAGTTTTACCACACACATACGATGGTAAAACACCCTCGCCATATTTCCATTGCAATACCATGTGAGTAGCATTGATTAATTTTTTACGGTTTTTTAAATCACCTTCAACCCTCGCATTTATTTATAAGTGTTACAGGAAGTCTCTCGGTTTCTGTTAAAGAGCACGAAACCGAGAGTACGCATATATAAATTATTTCCAGACATAATGATCGTCAGAGAGTCACGCAAAAAATCATCGTTGTCGAAAAAAACAAAAATTCATCACATCGCCAGAAGATGTCGCGCGTATTTCCTTGCGCGCTTCCAAAGATGGCTGTCGCGCGAAGCTCCAGCCGTGGTCGAAAGAATTCGAATACGACACTTGTTGCTACTATACCGATATCGTGCGTGTCGCAGAAAAAAATCGATCAAATTTCACAGCTTTTGCCGCCAAATTCCGCTCTTTTTAAAAGAACAATATACTTCGCGACGGCAATTATTTTTTGTCCTTTCAATACGAGAGAAACAACGACAAGCTTCCAGGTATGAAACATTTCACATCTCGTCACTCCCTACGTATAATTACTTAAGTGTCACATATGGGATTTTCGGTTTATTGCATAGTGACACTCAGAAAGTCATGTTCTTTGTGGTCACCAAGTATTAAAAAAAAAATATTCATAAGTATGGTAAAAATTTAAAACCGAAAGATCCCTTAACTATGGGGAAACTATATGACGCTTTAAACTTTTAAACCGCTCTCCTCTAAAATTTGCGTTTTGGAGTTACGGGATTATACGTAGGGAGTGACGATCTATAATAAATAATTTTGCATTTGTTACAAACGTTATGGCTGTCGCAATTAGAGAAAAAATTTTGATTTAAAATATCGAAGCGAAAGAAAACAACAACAAGAAAAAGTCAGCATTAAGAAGATTGATATACAATTAATCTCGACTCGATCGATCGAGAAATATAAATACAACGTGAAATAAATTTAAAACGACAGCAAGAATTGACGAGAGAGTGTGGAAAGAGAACGAAAATCGAAAGTTAAGCATAACGTATCGAGATACGTCCGAGTATTGTAAGATCCTGTTTGTGCGAAAGATGCGAGAACGAATCTGCAATACCGACGTAGCCGAAATCGGAGCAAGAGTCGAACGGGTGTAGATATATAGATAGGTAATGAGTACCTGAAATAAGATATTAGGATGAGGGCGTGCATGATGAAAATGATAGGTGCGTGCGAGAGAAGAAGAAGACTGAGAAGGGAGAGACATGATAGAACAGAGTTAGAGAAAAGACAGAGGAAAAGCGGAAAAGAAAGTGATAAATCACGAACGGGTGATATACTAAAGAGAGGCAAGCGTGTTTCGATTAATTTCTGTGTAAATCTGTTGTAGCAGCGGTCTGTGCCGCAAAGTAAATTTATATTTGTGTAACAAATGTGTGTGAGTGAAAAAAGAAACAACCATCCTGACTAAGATTCTTACAGTATTGTGTCCTCTCGTCATTGGAGGATTACTTAATTCGTCGACGCAGATAAAACAGAGCGAGAGCGAGTACGCAAAAAAGTAGAGAGAGAAAGAAATTGTTTCTTTTTTTCTGCGAGAGAGAGAGAGAGAGAGAGAGAGAGAGAGAGAGAGAGAAGAGGGGAAACAATCTTCTCTCAGATCAATAAAGAAGCATGTGCATTTTTTCTCGAACGAACACGATGTGCAAAGCAGCAATTGAGAGCGCCGGTTTAAAAAGCTCGAGTTCCGTAATCTAGAGAAAAGAAGTAAACGACACGCAACAACAGCGCAGCATAACGTGAAAGATTTTTTTGATAGCGGTGACGACCGACCGAAGAAAAAGAAGGGATGAAGAGTAAGAGAAGGGGGGTAGGTGGTGGACGCGCTTCGTACATCGAGAGAGGCGATTTTACGCTCGAGGTGCGCCTCGAGACTAACTTTCTCTCCGCGGGGGGGAGGGAAAAACCGCCATGGATACGGCGTTACCTAACCCGACCCTAAACTGACGCGCGGCGAAGTCCGCCTTGTGCAGTGTGTGTGGCTCTGACGACTCTCTCCCCCACCGATCTCCCCCCGACGACGGTTCTTTACCCTTTCCCTAAGCGACCATCGCCCTTCCCGATTTCTTCCTACCCTCCCGCCGTTTATTTACATATGCTAACACACATTGTCGTCGTCGTACGGCCGGTCTCGCATGCGCTCTTCTTCGTTCTGCTGTTTATAATCTCGCGAGAACGAAAATGTTTTAAGGTTTTTTAACGTTACAAAGGTATCGCGCGCCTTAACGTAGCGGGTAGATGTTGAAATTAAATTTAAGAGAGAGAGAGAGAGAGAGACAGAGTGTCACAGAACCATCTAGAATTTAACTCTCTGGCAAGTAAAATAATATAAAAATGTTCTCTCGATGAGAAAAGCAACATTTTTGTTTTCGGATATTGAAAACGAATTTTCTATTTGCAAAGAGTTAAAATTGTTTAACTAAACAATTTTATATTATATTTTATATTGTATTTTACTATGTAAAATACAATTCTGATTAGAGGAGAATCTGTTTATAGCGATGTGGTTGTCGATCAATTAACGCTACAATGAAACGCAAATACAAATTTTGAAGATATCGATTTTTACGAGAGCTCTTCGACATTCATATTTCTTTTACAAGAAAATCCATTTCTTGTTTGCAGAAACGTAACTTGTACGAGATATATAATTAAAACTGCTTAACATCAACAGTGAAAAAAAAAAATGCGGATCTTTAGCGAGATCTCATCGAGAGAAAGAATAATGACCTTGACCATCGTTGACAATTATCTGATCACTGACTGGTATCATAAGCCCTCATTTTCTGGCCGCTATTTAAATTTCCATTCGTACCATCCTAGTTGTCAGAAAATTGGAGTGATCATTGGTTTGATTGACAGGGCGTTTTTCCTTTCACATCCTAGATTTCATGAAAANAATTTCCATCTCATTATAAACATCCTTTTAAACAATAATTATCCGTTACAATTGATCTTNGATGTGATACGCAAACGTCTTAAAGGCTTATTTAACGGTACTGTGGGGTGTGAAGGTCGGCTGAGGCGTGTTCTTGAGGAGGGGAATGAAAATAATAAAAAATTTTTTGTCGTCCCTTATGTGCGAGAATTTGCGAATGGTGTGGCTAGTTTTGTTAGATCTAGATCAGATAGGAGGCTTGCCTTTGTTAGNGGAAACAAACTAACAAGATTCATTCATGTTCACAAAGATCCTTTGCCTTCTGTATCTAGATCTAATGTTGTCTATCANATAAAATGTAACGACTGTCCGGCTTCATACNTAGGACAAACAAAAAGACGACTCAATACACGCATCAATGAGCATAGGAGCCACATTCGTCGCAATACATCGCAACCATCTGTTATTACCGACCACAGACTANAAGAGAACCACGATTTTGATTGGAATAACGTTCGCATTTTAGATGAAGAGCACTCATATATGAAGCGTCTTGTCTCTGAGATGCTCTATATTAAGAAACAAACGGCTGGTCTTAATTTACAGAGTGATACGGAGTTACTTGATAACTCATATTTGCCTTTGGTTGAAAGTTTTAAAAAACTTTAATCTATAGGGTAAATTTTATAATATAATTTGTTGGGTTTAACAGTAGGTGTCTCTGTCTCTCTATCTTTTCTTGCTATTTATTTGTTGACTTTCCGTTTATTCTCAAGTCAACGCTGAGAGTAACAACACGTAGAAATTTATACTTGTGTCTACTATGTACGTGACACGTGTCTTTTGAATTGTAATAATTTTCGACTGTAAGTAATCTTGTTTTTCTTATATTCTGATCCTTTATACTAGAATTTTATATATATTATTAGTTTCAATATTGTTACAGTTTGTTATTATTTCTGAAGAGGATCCCAACCAGGGATCGAAACGTAAAATAAAGAAATTTTTTACTGAAAATATTTTACACACTNCTTACTGTGTCCCAGGCTCACATTGGCCGTTTTATTCCAAGTTTTTGTTTTATACATTGGAGCCTTCTACGTTTATTAGAAAGAATAATGTTGTCACGCGCTGGATATATTATGTCATTGTCGCGCGCACAGTCTTTGGCAATTAAACGAAGCTTAGAGCTGGGACTAAATTTAGAATCCCCTCCGTGTGCGCGCGCCATCTTAATATCGGGTCATCGAAAGAAGACAATAAACACAATAAACGACGTTGTCTATGCAAATCTTCAACAAAGAACGTTAATTCGATCAAGTATTGGAATAAACATTGCACACACAAAAAATATGAATTTTTTTTTTTCAATCCTGTCTCGCCACAATGCGCATGCATTAACGCGCATTAAAATTTCGCGCGCAAAAATCGAAATAAGTTTGTACTTCGCGGGGATGATCGAATATAGATTTAAAAACAATATTTCTTATACACACGTGCACGTATTATAGTATTACCTGTGCTATAAATAACCGCCCGGTCGTGCCACTTGCCAAAAGTTAATGGCGATTTAGTAACAATGTCGGGTTTAGTCACGACTGTTTGAAAGCGGCGGCAGCAACGGGCCGAACTAAAACCCTCCCCCCCGAAACCATCCGACCACAATACGAGCTTCGATCGCTGCACAACCGTAAACGATGTTTCTCGCTGCGAACATATTTGCGTTATTATATACCGGGTGATTGCGTCCAAATCCAGCAACAAGGAATTTTATTTGCATTTCCAAAGAATTTTTTTTTTCGATCGCAGCAACAATGCGCGATTCTTCAACTCTTTAGGAAAGTGCACGAAGCAAAAGTTTTGTCCCGTTATTTAATTAAATTGTCGAACTTGTCTCGAGAAATATGTTACTTTAATAAAACAAAAATTGCATTCGCGTCGATACAACAACAACGGTTCGACGAAACAACAATTCCAGATCTTTGGGCGTCAAATTATACATGTAATCATTGTGTGTTAACTTATTGAAGCAGCTGAAGAGAAAAGGCAATTCCGCTCCGAGAAAGCTCCTCGGGAATCCTCGATGCGCGGCCGGAGAACGGTGTGTCGTTCTACAAAAATTTTCGCTGTACTTTCGCAAAGCGCGCGCGCCGCAGTCCAATAGCTTGTATTAACGTACGCCCCGAGTAACTCGGATAATCGTATAACGGACATGGGTACGCGCAGTAACGGGGCGGTATATAGTAGCTCATAATTCGCGAACGTTATTCGAGCGTACGGTTCGTTCGGTCGGACGTTATAAGGCCATCGATATTTTGCCGAAACGAGAGACGTCCGGCGTCGGCGGCGGGCGGTGCCATATTGAACGAGAGAGAGGCTCGGGAAAGAGCGAGCGGGAGGGAAATTGAGAGGACGGAGAGAGAGAGAGAGAGAGAGAGATGTAGAAAGCGTTCTCTCCCGTACGGAGTGTACTATTACTCTACAGCGAGCGAACGAACAAACGGCCATGACGACGATGACGACGGCCCGTTGCCCCGATCCGTTCTTCGTCGGGGCCTTGGAAGGAATGCGGCGGATAAAAAGAAATCGCGTTCGTGAGCGTGAAGCCGCGCCGCTTTATAAATAAAATCCTCTCGCGTACGGTGAACTACCGACGAGAGAGAGAGAGAGAGAGAGAGCGCGACGTCGGGGTATATATCGTCGTCATCTTTCATCGCGCGAAAGAGACTTTTCTTTCGACTCGATTCCATTGACTCAAGTTAAATGGCGGAGAAATGGCAAACACTCGCTCCTTATTACTGTAATAAAATAAAATTTTATTTTTAAAACGAAACGTTTTTTTTTACTTTTGTTAAGCAATTATACTTGAGAATAAGGAACCCTATCTCGGATCTGCTGACGCGCAAAACGTCGCGCTTAAAGAAAATTATATATGCGAAATACGTCTTATTTTACGCACAAAGTAAGCAGATAGCGCGTCGTCAGGTGCTTTGTGTGTAAACATTTTGATGTTTGAACGCAAACAACAATTTATACGTCGATAATTCGTACTGTCCAAAGTGTTCGGGAATATCAGCAACTATATCCGGACCGAATGGACAATCGTATGCAAAACAGTTTTATTTTTTTATTTATAGATTATATAATTTTTCTATTTACAGATACACTGGAAATTTATCGACCCCCCCATAGATTGGGCGAAGTGTTTTAACGCGAAAACTCTGCTTGCTCTCTATTATTTTCTTTTAACAATCTCACATACACACACACACACACACAAGGATGTATTTTCTTCAGAGAGAAAGAGTATCCGTGGAATAGAAAACAAAAATCAAGTGTGTCTTTTTTAAGTGTCAGAAAAAATCTCACTTTCTTTTCAATCTTTTTAATTTTTCGCCTCGCGCCGCAATAAATATTTCGCGAAATATTTATTGTATACACATATAAATGAGCCATATACGCGCCCGGAATACGGGAGGCACGTTTGATGGAACTCGCTTTATTAACCACCACCGAAGTTCAATATCGTGTTTCAAATACGCCGTAAAAGCGACCGGATGCACACGTTCCAAACGAGGTCTCGCGGTTCTTCATAAAACTTTATCTCCCGTCATAAAGATCGATGTGCGGGTTATTCCTTCAGAATAAACGCGCGTATCGATTACTTTGTTTTCGAAGGAAAACGCGAGAAAGAGTTGGTTTTTTTTTTTATGCGGTCTGCAAGCCACGTCAACGCGCGACTTTTCTATTCAACACGAATACTCCGTCTCTCTTTTTCTCTCTCTCTCTCTCTCTCTCTATATATATATATATATTTTATATTCAAATATTATATATTTTGACAAGGAATTTGTTTAAAGAGAACTTCTTTGTTTTAAACAAGGTTTGCAATAAGGACGATTAAATATATAATTAAATATATAATTACTAAAATATATATAATAAAAATATAAATTACTCTAATAAAATATATAAATTATTAATAACCTTTACATATATTTACAATTTCGTGTTGCAAATGATATGAGTATTTTTTTTCTTTTAATCAGGAAACTGTGTGAAAGGTTCGTCAACTTTTTATGGTTTCGATGACTCAATTGAAGCGCAAAAAAATTAGTCGCTTCGAAAATAACCACGCGTATCATTAAATGCAGATACAGAAGAGAAGGGAGTGAATGACCCTGACGTTGAGCGGACGCATTCGTTTGCGTAGCAAATCTCTTCTCGCTCGCGCGGGCGCAAAGGGTTA
Organism: Pseudomyrmex gracilis; assembly: GCF_002006095.1. Classification (NCBI taxonomy): domain Eukaryota; kingdom Metazoa; phylum Arthropoda; class Insecta; order Hymenoptera; family Formicidae; genus Pseudomyrmex; species Pseudomyrmex gracilis. The sequence continues at coordinate 124,236 of NW_018020809.1, read as the reverse complement.
AATTGATGATTTAATTAAAAGACGCACCGCGCGATCTTCTCCCTCCTTTCCTTTCTCTCTCTCTCTCTCTCTCTCTCTCTCCTTCTCTGTATTTACACGTATATATCTTGTTTATTTTATAACATGCATGTTTCGGAAGCATTGAGTAAAGAATACAAGTACGTACACATGTGTGCATAAAGTTTTTCTTAAAAATAAAATTTTACACACACGTACGAGAAGAAACATGTAAAAATTCTAGCGAGTCTCAAGAGAACGCGAAATCTAGGTTGATTGTAGACGAGAATTCCAGTGAGTGAGTTTCTTAATTACACGCGAAGAGACTTTCACTGGTGACCGGACGATAAAAAAAGAAACAAAATCTTTTCAACAACGTGCCGCAACGACGTGTATCGTCGCGGATACGTCGTCTATCGCATTTTTTTTTTTGCGTGGGAACGTATATAAGACCCGACTTTTCCGGATAAATAAAAATGTACGTTCACGGTCGGGAGCATCGAAAGATGCAGAGCTGACGCGCTCGGGGGACTCGGAGATGAGATACTCTTCTCTCCGTTCTATGGTCGCGTGCGCGAGGAAGCCTTTTTTCTTGCGTGGGAACGCGAGCAATCGATATTATCGGCCGTTCTGATAAGAATTTGGTTGTTCTGGCGTGTTGGCAGAAGAAGCTCTTGAACGGAAACGAATGGCGTGTGTCTCTCGCCACGAGAGAAATGAACGAGAAAAAATCGTAATCGCGCGAAACCGATATCGCGCGTCCTATCCTATATGGAAACACCAACTTCGTCGTTGGTTATCGCGTCGCTTTTTTTTTTTCCGAAATTCTCGACGAATCGTCGGGATTCTCGCCAATGTCGCACAAGCGGAATACAATTGCGTCTAATCGAGATTTCCGAAATTTCTTCGGCTTTCGATTGAAAGTTTTTTTTCTTTTGGCTCGGTTCCACGCTCGTGCGATCGGCACGTCGCGTCGCTTTGTTGAGGAAACGGCAGAGTCGTCGTCGTTGTAGTTGTCGTCGTCGTCGTTTGTGGATTCCGCTATTTTCTCGATTTAGAGAGCGGTACGTATTCTCTCGTTGAGATTGTGGCGGAGTTGTGCACGGCTAAATAGGCCGTGACCATTCGGACGACTTTCTCTCGCGATCGCAACGCGAGCGAAGACATTTGACAGAAAAAAATCTTTTATTTCGAAAAAAGAAGGAATTGCGAGATTCGCGAGTAAAAATTATGTTCGATGAACACAATTAACATATATTCTCGCGTTATAATTGCCGAAGGTTGCGAGAGCGCAACGCGAGGATAGACAAAAGATTGTTATTTCGCAAAAATAAATTAAATCGGTTAAAAACCCGATTGTTTTCGCGTATGTTTTGTCCGTAATACGCGTGGTGTTGTGACAACATTTGCGCGATAACAAAGTTATTCCTGTTTTGGCACGATAAATAAATGAACAACAGATAAAAATGAGCGCGCGCATTTATTCAGGACAAGTCGCACACGACTTTTTCCCGCGCGCGATCAAGCGCAATATTATTTCGAGTTCGCTTCCTGTCCGCTTTTTCCCGGAATTTTCTCGTTAACTATATATATGTCGAGAAGAGAAAAGGAGGACGCGCGTAGTTTCTCCCCGCTCCTTCGAGATTATTTCAACATCCATCATTTTCGGACAATTTGCCGCGCGTGACGCTACTTCTCGTCAGCCAAATGGTTAAAGCACTATAGATAGGGTAGAGAGATAGAGGAAAACGCGCGCGAGTCATCCGCGAAAAGTGTCAAAAAAACGCACCCGTGATATTGCCACTTTAGTCTTGCGAAGTATCAAAAATTGACTCGATGATAAAAGCGATTACAAAAGTTCCGTGACGTACTGTCGGTGATGAAGCATTTCAATGAAGTGTATTTTTGCGGTTAACGAAGTATGGTTTTTCGTTGCGACAACTCATCACAAGCATTTTTAGTAAAAAAAAAAAAATAAATAAATAAATTTACTACAATTATACTCTAAATAGCTTGTATAAAATTGTTAAATATCGAAGAAAATTTTCTTGCATGAATTATATAGCCGCGGATTCAAAGAACGAAAGAAATCAGCGTAACAACTTTATCAGCTTCATCTTTGTTCAATACACACATATACGCATATGTATATATATATATATATATATATATGTAAGAACGTACGAACACAAAAGAAAGTTGTTTGCGGGCGCAAATTTGCTCGCGCAATATTCCGACTTCAAGTTGCAATACTTGAAGGTGCGTTACCGATAAATGTCCGCGTCTTCCGTCCGCGTTTATCGTCCCGGAACGTGCGGAAACAAAAAAAACTATACAAAATCGAGAGGCGTTACAGTTCTCTCGTCAGCTACGCTTTCGCCGTTATCGTAAAAATAACGGAGATCGCGCAACAGGTTAGAGAAATTAACGAAGGCGGAACCTCCCTTCCTCCCCGCGTGAATCCGCACGATGCGGAATGTGCGTGCACGTAGCTGTTGCGTCGTCGGGAGCGCAGGTTCGGTAACATTGAGAACGCGTGAAAGGAGGATCGCGCCGTCGTCGTCGTCGTCGTCGTCGTTGTCCTGCTCGCAACACTTTCTCCGCGTGTCACACTCCGCCATTATTCGCGAATAATTTACACAATGCGGAATATAATCCGCCGACTTGCATTTCGTAAGAATCAATTCTAAGAACACGTGCGTGAAATAAAGCAGCTTGCTCTTTGTATCTCAAATTCAAATCAACAAATTCGCATATAAATAATTAAATGTTTTTGTTTGTTTGTTTTTTTTTTTTTTTTTAATTCTGTTTCTTTTGACACAAAATGTATCTGACGAACGTAGAAAAGCTGAGTTGAAAAAAAGGGGAGAAGACATGATTGGGCAATTTTTATTACAGTCTTCAATTATAATCAACACATAGTCGTAGAAGGGGAAATATATGGTGGCTCAATGTTTGAATGATGCATCTGAAAAGCTCCGAGATCCGCAATGCATGAATATGCAACAAAAACGCGAAATCATCCATATTTATTTCGGAACGAGGAAAGAGCGCGCGATAGTCGGAGAATTATTGCTGCTTTTAAAACCTCTTAATTGATTAATTGCGAGTGATATATATCGCGCGATTATTTAGCAAATTGAAAGCTCGTACCGCGAAATGTAGAAGAAGTATATATATTTTTGGTATATAAAACACTTTTCTTATACAAATTTTATAACATAATTGCACGCGAATTAATATTTTTTTATACTTTAATTATATAAATATATGATATACGCTTAAAATTTTAGAAATCCGTAAAAACTAATCACGAACGTTTACGAAGAACCAATGCGATTGCTCTTTCAACGCGCATTTTATACATTACGTCAGAAACGAATTCTGTTTTTGATTTTCCGATTATATGTACGCGATATCACGTATTAGCGCGTAATAAACCGATAAAATAACAGACGCGTATTTGGGGATCCTTGACCAGTCGAATATCTCCGGAACAGTTTTGCTCGCGACCTTTCGAGCACGAGCGCGCGTGCTACGCAGCGCGCGACGGCCTCGAATTTCGCGGCGGCATATTAAGAATCATACGTTTACTTTGTGTTGCCCGCAGCCTACCGCGCGCGCCATAAAGCCACATCAATACACGGCAATCACGCTAAGAGCAGATGTTATCCCCACTCGTCGACGTGGTGCGTCTTCTCCTCCCGACTAGAGCAACCGGAGATCGGCTCGGGTAGTGGGGACGAATCGGCTCGTATCGTCGATACTCGGTTCTCCCCACCAGTTTCCCTGTTCCTCCACCACTTCTCGCTTCGCGCGCCGCCGCCGCTCTCGTGCGCTTGTACGTGTCGCGCGTAGCGATAGGATTTCAGCCAATACTTGCTCGTGGCCATCGAGCGAGCAGGCTCTTCTTTCTTCGTTGCGTTCTTATCGTAAATATTTCCGTAACCTTCGTTATATACCACAAAGCGAATATATTGTCTGGTATACATGTATGGTAACTTCCTCTCTCACATTTTTTACGTGTCCGACGTTACAAAGATATTTTTCTCAAGATTCTCTTTCTAAACAATTTAATAAAATAATATGTAAAAAGTTGTTACTACTATCAGCGAGAGAAAAAATTCGCCTAATATTTGTCTTGAAGGGTTTTTACTAAACATTAGAGATTAGTACTAGAATCTTTTGAGTGTAATGTCAAATATTTTTTATCAAACGAGTATCTCACATTGCACTTAATTGCGGAGACTAGTCAGATCATAAATTATATCACCTCGTGCGTGAGATAATAATTACTAAGTCCTGCACAATTTATCTGCGCATTACTTACTCGACCACTTTTTTCTCTCAATGTTGTCACTCTTACATCATCGTTGTTATGATCATTGCATTGAAACTGCGCGGGGTGATACACACGCAAATGTATTACGCGTGCGATTACTTTACATCCAAAACACATGTAGCGACAACTGATTATATATCTGAAACCCGCACGCTTAAAAGCGCGGCGCTTCGGCTACAGAGAGAACTCGTACAAAGGTAATCACCTCCGTTGCTCTCGTGCCGCTCGCGCGTCACCGTGTGTCGAAATGCGACACGACATGGAACAGGAAGGAGGGAAGAGAAAGAGCCGGAGAAGCCGGAGAGTATATATCGACGATGAAGGGTAAGACGCGCGCGCTTGTGGCAGTTAGCGGCAGTGGATAGGCAGGCAGGCAGGCAAGGCAGGCTCTCGTGACGTCACGCATTTCACCAGCTGGTCGAGAGACGCCGACGTCGCTCGCCGCCTTGTTGCCATGCCCGGGCGGCTTCCTATGGCGATAGAAAACAGAGGAAACGCATGTACAAAGAGAAAGTGTCAAATTTTTGGAAGACTTCTTAAGCCGCAGGTACAAGACCTCGACGATTCTTTTGTATTACCGCCAATGGGTTTACAAAAGATGTGCTCTTACACAGATTTTATCAAAGTATAAAGGAAAGAGATGTTGAACGGAGACAACTCTCTAAAAAATTCTTTCGGTTTCACCAAGAATCTTGTAGATTTTTTTGTAGAGAGATATACGACGAAGTATCTATTTTTTTTCTTATCTGTGTTCTATAATTTGTGTTTATTTATTCGCACAATTTTAATGAACGCAACTTTAACCATAACAACAAAAGTTGTAGCTTGTTCTCTAGTGCTGTAATCGGTTTGACGGTCGTTTCCCGCAGGAGCATTGTAAATTAGCAATACACACCAACTTGCGTATACACATATAGTCCGCCAGACTACTTGATCTTCCTTACAAAGGTCTGAGGTCAATAATATGGAAAACCGATCATAGAGACTTGAATATTGGGTCGTGTACGAAACGTACATACTACCCGGTCCCGTACCCAGCGCGAAGTTGTAATTCTCAGTAAGGGACTCAAGAAGCACCCAAACCCGCAACACACACGGAAGCTCATGAGTAGCTTCTTATAGACCTGTATTAACTTTCACGGAGTTAGCTAACTCTGGTTAGTAACTCCGTCTCTTTCCAGGTCACAGTCGAGCGACTATAGATAACGCAGGTTGAGAAATAAAGCTCGGTTGATCACCAGCGACAAGTATGATACTTATTGATATTGGAATTTCAGATTGTTTTAGATCGGGAGAGGGAGAAGAGGCAAAGAGAAAATGTTTGCGCGCGTGTGTGTGTGCTTAGACTCTATTTTCAACTTCACCCTAACTAAAGTAAACATAAAAGTGCTTGATATGTAGAACGAACACGTTAAAGATTTTTTTTTTGTATTTTTAGTATCTTGACGCCTAGTTCTCTCCTTGACACTATAGCTTTCACGTTGAAATAGAATTGAATCGCTCAATTTAGAAGGGGCTGTGCACGGGGCTTCGGGAGACGCGCGAGGGTTGGCTGGACCGGGGGGTATTGAACTCTCGGCTCTTTCGTTTGTGTGTCGGACGACTGCTCTTACCGTCAAGCCACGCACAGCCTGTGTGTTGTACACACCGATACTCTCTCGCACGCCTATTTATCCGAATATATTGCTACCTACGTACTTTTCTATTCATATATATATATATATACATGTATATATATATATGAGGATATGAGAATATGAGCGAACCTGGATCTTCACTTATTTGAGGTTTTCTGTGTAAATACAATCTTTCATAGCCGTTTTGTATCGCGTTTCCCATTTTTGTCGAAAACGCTAATATAAAATAAAATGAGCAGTTATCTCTCTATCTATCTCTCTTTCTGTACACATTCTCTTTTTGAAATAATTCAATTATTTCAAGGCAATTGAAAAGTCATCCGTCGGCAGACAGTTCTTCAATTTTTTTTTTTTTTTTGGCAAAGTGTTAAACGGGTTCTTTGTCGCGCGTACCAATAGCATAACCATGAGCGTTTTATTCGATTTCATCGACTGGCGGCGCGTGTCATCGCGTTTCTACGAAAACGTGCTCGCGCGGTATACACAGAGCCATTCCGCGTCCATACACCCATCGTATTCAATACAGTCGAATATCGGGGCCCAGGCTATATCTCGCGCAATCAGACCCCATATCGATAGTCACATAGCGCTAGAGCGGAGCTCCGGCCCCGGCGGCGGCGGCGGCGGCGACGGCACATGCTCGATTCGCATATTATCTCGCGCGACGTGCGTTTCAATCTGGATATATAGGGTTTATGTGTGTACGTGCACGTTATGTACATATGTGATGCAGAGACGGGAGGAGGAGGAGAGAGGAGAGAGGGTCGCGCTTTTTCGTCTGCCTATCGGCATCCCAATCGATCGTACGGCAAATTACACGGGACGCGTATCTCCCCGGCTATTGTTGTCAGTATTGTCAGTGAATCTCGACAGATCTTCGGATTAATGATCGCCAATTACGGCATTTACAGCCAATTACGTCGGTAATTGGTCGGTAATGCTGATAACGTGCGCGCACAATTCTTTCACGCGCTCACGCTCTTAAAGCAACCTCCCGGCGAATTAACGTGCAAGGATAATGAACAAAGGAATCTCGAACGCGCGCGCTACCGATCCATCCTGTGTTTAAGAGAATTGTACGCACACCGTTAAAACACACACCGAGATATATGTGCACGTGACGGAAATACAAATCTGATATAAACAACGAGCAATAAATCTAATAATTATTGCAAGATTATTTTGTTATTAGAAAAACACTCAGAGAAATTTAAAAAAAAAAAAAACTTACTAAAAATAGTATCCATTAGTGTTTTTACTTGCGCGAAAGACGCGAAAAAATGGTTCCTCTTTTTTTCTCGTCAAAAAATCATCAAGATTGAATATTAAAAAACGGATTAACGTTTACACGCGCGAGAGTCCAAGAAACAAACTCCCACGCAACTCTTGCAATTTGACGAGCAAAATTTGCCCTGCGCGTTTTAAATGCGATATCGCGTGATTAAACAGAGTTTTGTAATATCGAAACACACACAAACTACGTCAGAACGGTTTGTGATAAATCAGAGAATACGGCGCAATACGTTTTCAAAAATAACGCTCTCCTTTTCCACGGCAAGATAATATACTCACGCGGTTCGCACGAATATTGATTCCTCAAATCTTCCGCTCTTTCCGACACCGTCGACTGATATTTCGAATTCACGATAAATGTGCGTGCGTATGTTACGTATGTAAAACTTTTCCGTAAAAATAACTCGCAAATTTCAACGTCGATTCTCGCATGCCAAAGGTGCTCGCGGAGGTTTTTTTTTAGATTGTTTCGATTATGCATCGCTTTTTTCCTCGTCTAGTTTTTTTTCCGAACGCGTGACGTAATCCAAGTTGGTAATTTCGCCACTCCGTTTAGTCAGTTCACTCGCGAAAAGCTGAAGTTTTATGCAGGCAGACTCTAATAAGTGAGATATAAACTCTTGCCCGTTAGAAGTTTTGTTCAAACTAGCGCTCGTTTCTTCGAGCTCTCATATCGTATAGTTTTCTTTCTTTTTTTTTTTCTTAATTCTAACGTTATAGAAACTCTCTTTTTTTTTATCATCCGTTCAATTTTTGTTACTTGATCGTTGTGTTAATAAATTTAATAGAATTGATCGATTTGCACGCGAACGTTGCGAACACCACATGCGTGCGAAAAGATTGTCTTGACATAAAAATCCTTTTTTTCTTATTATTCATGATTGTTAAACATGTCGTGACAAAGCACGTAGTTGAGCGTGTAGCCGCGCATTATAACTAATTAAATCATGCATTCATTAAATCGTAGTCCGCGCGTGCGTAGATTGCGCGTCCTTCGTTGACCTCATTTAAAATACGACAGTGCAAATAAATGATTCTTTAGCCAAGATGCACACGTCTCCCTGAACGAGTGTTCGATAAATAAAAATGTTTCGGCAACATTCTCAGAGTGTGTCATTTTAATTTTCAACATTCAATCTTCAAAGTTTTCTGTCTCTTGTTTTATTTATTTTTTTCAAATTACTTTTTTTTTTTTTTTATTTCAAACAGCACTTGTTTCGCCGAGGTCTATTTTTTAATTTCATCATCTGTGAGGAGAAACCCGTCCCGGGGAATCCCCCCATGTGTTACGCCGTCCGCCACGCAATCTCGGCAAGCAGATCGCGTCACGTCAGCAATGACGATAACGAACGACGAATTTCCGCGAAGATCGTGTCATCACGCGTGTACGTACTACGTAGCGACGATGATGACGTAATCGTCACGATGTTGCGCTTGTAATTATTCTAGCGCGCGACTACGTCGTCTTCAATCCGGTCTCGTTTTCCTCTTCGTCTGATACGAGCCTCCGTATTAAGCTCCGCAAGCTCGTAAAACCGAACAGTATACTTTGAATACACTTCGGGCTTCGCGGTACGATCTTTGGATCTGTGCCACGCGGTGTGAGAGTGTCTTTTATGTTCGCTCGGCTTGTCACGCGACTCTCTCGGTGACGGTCGCCTCCAATTATTGCCCTTAAGCGCTTTATATATATTATACTCTCATCCAATTCGCATTCAGATTTGTTTCTAACAACGCTTCACGTTCGTCGCGTCACGTGCCCGTATGAAATTTCATCTAAGATTTCCGAAACTTGAGACTAAAATTTGAGATTGAAAATGTTAACAAATATTTTATTAACATTTTGGAAAGAAATAAAAGCAGAGTAATTTACGTTGTTTTACGTAAATATTTGCATAATTATATATATATTTATATATAATATATATAGAATATATGTAACATCTCTGACGTTGTTGAAATCCAACACTGGAAGTAATAAAGTTCTTTTAGAAAATGTTATTTTTAACCATTCTCTCTTCCCCGACGAAAAGATGTTGACAATAGTTCAAATAAGCAAATTAATCTAAGCGAAAAAAGAAATGCGTATTGTTGCTTATCTATTTATGTCGCGGCATACGGCGTTAAAAATCACAATATACCGCTGCGTAAGAAAGAAGCAAGACGCCGCTTGATCGCCGATGTCGCGGCTAACGGGACATATCGCTGTCGGACGGAGCGGAGAGAGCGACGTTGCACACGCGGCGCCGCTCTCACAAGGCAACCCAGGCCAAGAATCGTCGTCCTATCGCATGCCGCGCGCGCGGTTCCACTCGCGGAAGGTCAGTGACAGAGAAAAGCGGGCGTCGCGCCGCGGCGGCGAGGCCGCGCGCACGTTGCTTCTCTCCCAAAACAAAGTCATCGGCCTTTATGCGGGGGGGGGATCCCGGCGCCGCGCATCCGCCCACACGGGGATGATAATCCCGTGCCGGCTCCCCGGGGGTGGGTTCAGTATTCTCGCGGAACCGAGACTCTCTTGCCCTCCTCCCTCCGACCGTCACTGCGTCATGTATTCCAGGAGAGTGGTGTGAATGCGCGCCAGGAGCGCGTGCGTGGCCGCGCGCGAAACCGCGAGGGCGCTTCATCAGTGGCAGCCACTGCGCGTTATTTTCGTCAGCGGATTCACCGTGGAATGAGATCAGTATGCTAAATTTATGAACGCGAGGCGTGAGGCAGCAGCAGCAGCAAGCAAGCAAGCAAGCAAGCAAGCACACGTACGAAAGTGCGAGCGAGCGAACGCCCTCTACACGTGTCCTGCAGCGCCGCTATATCGGCGCTCACTGAGCGTGTCGCGGTTTAGTATGTCGTTAAATAGTCCCTCTCTCTCCGCGTGCCGCGCGAAGGCCCAGGACCGTACCGCAGGAAGGTGCTTCCCGAGATCGAAAGCGGCTACTTAAATCCAATTTTTCAACACGCGTACGTGTGTTTGGAATCGCGTGCATTTAATAATCATGTCTTTACCGCGACTCTTGAGAAGTCATCGGAACTGTTTGAATCGTCAAATAGTTTTTATCCTGTTTTGCGTCCAACACATTCTGTTAATTGGTTTCTTGTGTCTCAAGGTAGACTCGTGTGTGTTTATTGTTCTCATGATAAAAAAAGATATTTCTCGAAGCGCTTTATTTTCGACAGTTTTTTCCAAGAACGGCGGAAAAAAAGAATGTCTTTCGTGTACGTATGTTTTATATACGCCAACTCCCCCCGACACTGCGATGATGGTCTTGTATGTTACCGCTCGACGTCGGATTCCACGAGGCCGTTCCCGTCATCGTTTTCGCGCTAAAATTGCGAGTTCGTGGTAACAATCCGGTTCCGAGTATATAACTTTTCTTGACTTTGTTTCGCGCAATGTAACATGAGCGGAGCAATTTATTGTTATTATTATTATTATAAATCTGCGTGAAAGTTTTCTCTTTCCTTCTGCTTTATCATTTCGAGACTTGTAAAGCGAAACATGTTTGATAATCGTTGACTCCGTTGTATTTGTGTGTTTTTTAAAACACACATCGCGTCGCGCAATGCAAAGGCCGCGGCGATAACTGCGCTTCATTGCTCACAACATGCAGATACAACACTTAATAGCGCAGCTCCAAGGTACACTCTCTCAGATGTGCGCGACTGTATAACACACACACATCGCACAAAACATCATATTTATCGCTCTCCGTCTCAATCAATTACACTTTAGTTGCAAATAAATTTACACATTCCATAAAAAAAATAGAAATAAAAAAAATATATATAAAAATATATTTATTTGCAATTTCTTCCATTTTCTCTTATTTCGTTACGTAAAAAATGTGAAAGTCAAATTGTTCCTTGCGTTGAATTCGAAATGTCTTTTTAATCCACAAATCTCGACGTTGCTACACGCTACTTAGTTTCTCGCGATATATTGCGTCAAGATTTTCTAAAAGTTCGCGTTAGTCACAAAGAATAATTGAAGTGTCCGCGCGCTACGGGCAGATCAATCGCCTTCGGAAAGTGGCGTTATCGCGCGTTAAATATGCGCACGTGCGCGCTTAATGAACTTGAGCGTCCGTAAAGTGAATATGCATTACGTGTATAAGTGCGAGACGTATTGCGCACGCGCGCGCGCGATTAAGTATATATATTGCGAAAGTATTCCGGATATTTTCTGATTGAATACGAAGACGTCTTTCTTTCTGCGGTCAAGCGTTGACCGAGAGACGCCGTTTTATAGACCGGATGTAACACGCTGCGACTGCGCTGCGCGCGTGTGTCGTTGTCGAAATATTAGATTCTCGCGCGAGGATGGTATCATCAAAGAATCATCAAATTGCGCGCGCTTGGCAAAAAGAACATTTCCGTTGATAAACATTTGAAACTGAAGGATCAACTGTACGTGAAAACGGCGTATCTTTTTTTTTTTCAAGTGTGTCACAACATTCGCGCGAAAAAAAAAGAAATTGACTTTCAAAAATTGCAAGCAATTAAACATTTGTTAACCGGTGCGATAAGTATTTTATTTTCGAAAATGTCGCACACATGTTCGAAGTCACTTGGAGCGTCCGATATCTCAATCCGTTATATAAATTATCATATAATTATCGAATGAATATAAATTTTCTTCATGGATTTCGTAAAGAATCATTTTTGTCTCGATTTTTGCAATTAGTTATTTCAATAATCGTTCCCCGAGCCAAGATTGCCGTAAGTATATTTCCCACAATCTTATCGGCGGGAGTGTTCGCCACCATATAATACACGGGGGACACCTCTATATGTGTATATTTGCGCACCGGATGGCATTGCGTTTTCGAGATATCGCGTACGTCATGTGTGCGAGAACACGAATCCTTCGTGCATGCGGGGCAGTTTCGCGTCACGCGACTGACGCGTGGAGAGAGCTCTCCTATATCCGTGAGATAAAGGCCGTGAATTTGCATAAGGACACACAAAGCGTATAACAACGTAATCAGCGAGATATACCATATTTGCGCGGCGCAAAAACTTGCTCTTATGATATTTCGTTCGAAATTCTCTTTCAATTTCGTTAATACAATAAAATTACAACAATTGCAAGTAGTAATTAGAAAAAAAAAAATTGATGATTTGTTTCGCGACATGTTTGTTCGTTTATATACGGAGGCCGCGTCGAATCTTTGATCGCGGATATTATAAGGGTTCCGGGGATTTCCCGTCGTACATAAGTAGGCAATACACATACATGCGCGCGCGCGCGCGCGTCGAGTCTCGAAACTCTCGACGGTTTTCTTTATATTATCGCAGCGGCGAAATCTAAAAACCTTCACTTACACACATCGTGCGTAAAAAGGTCGAAAGAAGTCGCCACTGTATTAATACAAATTCGCGCAGCTCGGCGAATATTGTTGCGCGAGCCGCACTTGTTACAATATCCGCTACGCGAGCGCGAATCAAAGTATCGCATTTCGTTTAAACTTGTAAATCGGCGCTTTGACTCACCGTGTATACGGAAAACGTAGAAAATAATTTTGTTCCTTTTTTGTGTACGCATATATATATATCGGCGCGCGTCTCTCTCTTCGGTCGTCGTTTTTACCAATATATATATATATATATATAGCTTTTTGCTCGAAAAAGCGTTTTTCCTCCGTTTCTCTTTTAATGAGGAAGTTTTAAGAATTGTGCTGTTCGACGAACCGAGTTGTTGCAACACAATCGGTTTACCGATCGCGCGATATAAGGTTTCCGCGGTGGTAAAAACGACGACCGAAGAGAGAGACGCGCGCCGATCTTCCTCTCGTTCGCTGTTGCAGTTTCCAGCGTAGGTTTTTAATCAGTGGCCGGCACAAACGTTCAAATGCAAAAGCTTTTGTAGTCGACCTCTTCTTTCCCGCGTGTATAAGTTGCGTTTTACGACGCAATTTCGAATTTTTTTTAACGCAAAATACGAAAACTCACGGCGGAAAACAAGCGACGCGGCGTTTACACACAGAGACGGAGCGCGCGATATTTTGCGCGAAATCGATCTCCGGCGGTCCCGCGAAAATGTTTTGCGCTCGAATAGCTTTTCTGTGACTGACTGTCGACTCTGTACCTGCGGTTTGCAATATTGCAGAACGCGTTCGCACACAGCGCGAGCGAAACCTACCTAACGCGTCTCTCTTTCTCTCTCAACGCTATCTATTTCGATGAAAACGTTAATTTAACAACATGTATATATATATATACCAGCGATCTCTATTTCGCGGTATGATAAAACAAACACGTGTAACGTGTGCGGTAGTAGCATCTTGCGAAATTAAAACGTTCGCCACTCGATCGCCCAAATATTTACTTGCTCTGTATTTCACTTGATATATACGTTATTGTTTGTTTCGATTAATATACTCGTTAAAGCTGAGATCGAGCGATATCGACTTAGCGCGATGTAAAAGATGCGCGTTGTTGATTAAAACCGAACGAGACAAGCAACTCGCGCAAGTTCAGTGTCACTCGCGATGATATCATCGCGGAGAACGATCACTGTTATTAATATCACGTGAATAGCTTCGTCATTTTCGCAAGATTGCTTGGCGGAATGACAAAGGGTGATTTTTCGATTTTTTTTTTTTTTTAACGCTGAGAATTGATAAATTAAGCCGTTTTGTTTCGATGGATCCGCGCCAGTTATAATCCCACGGTCAGCTTGACGATTTCGCTTGAGAGAGAGAGAAAGAGAGAGAGCGAGTCCAAAACAATGATTGCCAAACGCTTTCGCGTTACGTGATCGTCAACAAAAGATAGATGTTTTCGGCTTTCTTCTGTTTCTCATTGAAGATGATTTGAACAAACATAAGCTCGCGCTTATTTAAATATTGTTTCTGTGATGGCATGATAAAATAAATAAACCGCAAAATGTAAACAATGATTTTAAACTGATTGGTTATCACTCTGTGACGTTACATGGAAAAAGTAAAACAATCAAATTAATGCAACAAGATCTTTTGTATCATTCTCGTGTGTCCCACCTGAGCGAACGATTCGATAAATCATAATGTATTTATATAAATCTCAGAAAGAGAGAGAGAGAGAGAGAACATTATTTGTTGCGTCCACTGTGCGCGCGCGAGCGTCCATTAAAATGCGCGTCCGCGATCGGGTATATATATATATACGTATATATCGATCTCACAAGTCAGAACTCATAAAAATTCATCCGATTCCGGAATAAAAATTGCGTCTCGTGAGTTTTTCGTTAAAGTTTAAATGGGACGCGCGCTTCTCTCCATTCCGTTCGGCTAGTGCAAACTATTAAAACTACGAATCCACTTTGCAAAACCTCTCACGATGTTTTGCGAAAGTCGCGAGGGGAACAAATATATTTGCGCCGCAATCAAAATAGATATGTTTACACCCGCTATCTCGGGTAAGAAACTGACTTACGGAACGCGGAACGCGAAAACGCTTCGACGTTATTATTATTATCTCGCGACGACGGCACGGCGCGTATAAATAAATTTTAAAAATTTACATATATTGCAAGAATATTAAATTGTCCTGCGTTTGAAATTTTTGCGTTATTCCATGAATAACGCGCGAATTTTTAATCATCCGATTATTGCCGGTCATGCGCGTGTACAAAGAGAGTCTCCTCTTAATTATCTCGAACGGCGCGCGCGCGCTGATAGTTGCGCAGCACACGCCGATATATTGGCCGTGTTCCAAACTCGTAACAATCGCCATGACGACAAGATTTTCTAGAACTTGCGATACGACCGGCGATTAATTTGCATTCCGCCATTACGCGAATATCGGCAGCGCGCGTTTCTGGTGTAGTTGCTTTTGCTCGTCTCTCGATCCTCCCCCGGCAAAAGTGACACGCGCGCGCGCGCGCGCGATCGGCAGAAGCGAATGCGAAAATTCCGTCGCAACCGCCGTTGCACAAGTCGGCGCCGGTATACATTGCCGCGCCAACCTATAAATAATTCCTAATCCACTGATCGATCGTCTTTTCCTCTCGCACGAAGCAGAGGCGTCCGTCGTGCAGAGGCGATCGTCAGTATAAAACCCTTCGGCTTTTTATCCATAACACGCGAACGAAATCGCGCGCGGGATTAAGCCCGCCATATGCGTAAGTCTTTTATGTTTGACCCTTCAGCGCATAATACGGTCGCGCACGAGGGCGCTGTTTAAACGGCTTTAATTACACGCGAGAGCGTTTTGTCAGCGAAACGGCGCTCTCTCTCTCTACCTTTCCCCCCGATCGGCTTTAATTATTTTTAACAAACTGGCAAGCGCGATATATTTTAACAAACACAAAAGATACGTAAAATATTGGATTTTCAGTGTTTTATTTCCGCGCGAGTAAGAGAATTAAAATTAAATGAAGAGTTATAATTTTTATTTTCGTTAGAATACCGAAATATCGCTACAAATTTCAAGTTATACGTTACGAATTCATGTAGATCATTTAATTTCCATTTAATCGGTATTATCATAAAAATTTCATTTTGTGTGTTTAATATGTACAATTAATTACTCTCGAAAATTCTCGTTTTCTCGGCTCTTGAAGCGGCGAGTTAATAACTAAATTTTTATTCAGTTGTAAAAAAATGTGATTATCAACCAAAGCTGTTTTTCTATATGTCTCTCTCTTTCTCTCTCGCTGCTAGTTGTGTTTTTTGTAAAACCTTGAACTGCGTTAGAGTGAATCGAGCAGCGGAGATTTCTGCGTTATCACAATCGCGCAAATAGATAATAATAGAATTATAAAAAATCTTATCCGTTTCTCTGACAAACAATAATGTAATTCGAGAAATTTGAACAAGAACTTCTTGCAACGCGAACGTTTTATTAAGAATAAATAAATAAATACAAAATAGAGATGAATATAAGAAATAAAAAGTTTATAATGACGGAGTTTTATATAAATGACACAAAAGCTATCCGGAATGTATATAATTATGTGAGATTTCTGTGTGAACACAACCAACGTGTGTTTTCTCAACGAAATCCGCAGCTGCGCCGGATATGGTTATCGAATTGTTTTGGCGCGAGCGACATCAGGCAGGAAGGAAGAGAACCGCGACACTTGCTTCTAGGTTGTGAAGACTACTTCGAGCGGCCCACTTTCTTTACTTTCACGCTACCGTTCTTCTTTCATCGCGTTTGCCAGCCGGGCGCTTCGGCTAACTCGACGACACGAGAAGAACTACGAGAAGAGGCTCTTTACACGCGTGTCGACACTTGCCGTGTTGTTACGTTACATCTGGACAAAATCGCGTTTCCGTACGCAGTTTTTTTTTTAGATTGAATGGTCAAATTATTCGACAAGCGAAGAAAGTGAAAAAAAAAAAACAAAAACAGTTTCTTGCAAATTTAAAATGATTTCTATGCGGATAAAAACCAATTAATTAACTTCAAATTGACTTCTTAATGCGAGTTACATACAGATAAGTATTAGGTCTACCGGAAAGTTCTGTCCGTTTTTGGAATAAAACAAATTTTTCTTACCGTCAATAAACTTAATTAAATAATATATAATTGCCATTATTATTAATGTAATTTCTTGCCAGCGTGAGGGCAATTTGTATATCCCATTTTTGAAAAATTAAGAAAAATATTGTATTTTGTTTTATTCCAAAAACGGACAGAACTTTCCGGTAGACCTGATATGTAACAAAGATTAAGACGCGACAACTCGTTCCACCAACACTTGAAGATGGTTTAGAAGAGAAGAAGAGACTCTCGTGCACACCGACTGAGGAATTTAACCGCCGATATATAGCGGGGATGCATTCTGTTGCGCACTCGAGACGGCCAGCGTCTTCGACATGCAAGCGCGGCGTCGAACAATTTCTAACGGGTTTTCGTTTCCTCCTCGACCGCCGCGCCGGAGAAGAGAAGAGAATAATATACGTAGCCCGAAGGTTAACCCACGTTCGCGTGAAGCACAGCAAGAGCGTGTGCGATGCGCGAACTCGTCGCAGCTTTGCTGCTGCTGTTGCACTTCTCATCCAAGAATCGTGTCCGGCCGCTCTCCGCAAATGAGAACGGATGCATGTGTTTCGCATTAATCAAGGAACACGCACGCGCGCGCCTTTTTTTAACGCGAACGCGTCACGGCGACGCTCGTGCCATTATATGCGTTTCGTCGCTGAGTGAAAACAGTACAATATTAAAACGCTTGAGTGCGCGTATAACGAATTAATTGTGTACGTATTTTTATTGTATTTAACACACACATATATATATGTGTGTGTGTGTAATAAATATTGATTTAAAATTGAATAACAATATAAACAGCAATGTTACACAAAGTGGCAATAAACGCATATATTTCACTGCAAGGTTAAACGCCAGTGAAAAATAGTCGTCCGCGACAATTGAGCCACTGGTCACGATTATACCCTATTTGCGGGATTGTTTATTCCGCCGCTTTTCTTTAAAGCTCCGCATAACTTATTCTACGCTACGTTCGCCGCTCGTCCGGTGTCTTTCCGCGCTGCGAAAAGTTGAAATGAGCCCGCGAACAGCTGTACTTTGCATAATCTCGCTATAAGGTGTGTGTGTGCGTGTGTGTGTAAAAGATAGAGAGAGAGAGAGAAGGTGGCTACGCCCCTGCGAAGTTGTCTCAACTTTCGAGCGGTAGTGTACATCGGTCGGCGATCGATGCCGGATGCCATTTTCGAATTCGAATTCCGGCCGCGGACGAACACGCCGGAGAAACACACGTTGAACCTCGAATTATCCCAAGTTAAACCGGCGCGCGAGTCGACCGTCCCAATTCGACGATTTCGTAAGTTCATATCGCACAAGCACGCAAATAAACTTTGTGCGCCGGTGGGGGACTTGGTTTCGGATTTTGAAAAAACAAAAAAAACAAAAAAAAAAAAGGAGAAAAATATGCGCGCGCCCGGCGATGCGTGTAGAGAGAGAGCCGGCGATATCTCTCACGTGCGAGTTCGAGCACCGGAAGTGCGTTTACAACCACGCCGGTTTTCATTCGCAACGCGCCCGCAGAGGCGGTTTAACGAACGAGGGGTGAAGAAACCGTGCAATTCCAATTTTCCAGAAAAAGATCCTTTCTTGTTTAACATCGATGAAGAAAAAAAAAAAAACAATCATATCACATACAAATTAGAAATAAATAAAGTTCGACCGCAAAAAAATTTGTATTACTTCGTAACAAATTAAAACAATTCTAAAACAAAAAAAAAAGTTTCTCTTTCACAGTTCATAAATTACCTTTTGCCGAGCGCAATCTGACCCCGTTTTACGGTATCGAAAAAAAAAGTTTTTTTTTCACCTCGGGAGAACGCTGTGCATTATTCGTGCGCGTGCGGAAAGAGTATCATCGCGAGCGCGATGTAGTAATTAATACGCGGAGAGTATATACCTAAGTGAGGTACGTCGGAATGCGGAACGCAGTGCGCGCGTCTATTTTTCCACGGCGTTTTTTTTTATTGTCGATGATTTTATTGGACAAAGTAATGGATTTCCATCGGCAAAAAACAAAACAAAAAAAACAAAAAAAAAAAAACCATTGCCGCGTCGTGAAATGTTACATTTGTTTTATATATACTTGGAGATGAATTTCACGAAATGCAAGAGACAAAAAAGTTTCGTCGAAAAAATGCGAACCGATCGTCGATAGAAAAATTTGAAAGTCAACGACCGATACGTGTAGTGATTTTACTTACCGTGTTATCTTATCGCGATAACAGAGAAGATGTTGTCGAACAAAGAGCTATTGTAAAGAAAAAAAAAAAATCATTTGTCTACGACGTTATTCTTGCGTTATCGTAATTTCATTCCAACATATTTCAACTTATATATTCACGAGTGTTGTAAGAATCATGATAATGACCTCCCGCCGCGTTCGCTTCTTTCTTTTTTCCCATACATTCACAATCGTGAAATTTGCCTCGCGAGAAAAAACGCGTTGTCCGATTTTCCGTCCGAAAAATCAGAAAAAAAAAAATCGTTTGTGCTCGCGCACAAAGCATTTCGTACTCCGTTTCCGAGGAATTAATAATCGTCGATGACGTCGATTGCATTGCAAGTATCGGGAATCGATAGCGCGGCAAAACCCAACGTCGATCGATCGCGATATATACACGTCCCGCGCGTTGCGATAGCGATTCGGAGTCTTTAATGGGGGTGACGTCAAACTCAGAATACATACATGCGTTTCACCGCGTAACCGATGTAACAATGCAAATTGGACGTGTACAAGACGCTCGTTGTAACGTTTAATATGTTGCTTTTACAACGGCATGAAAGACATATTTTGCAATGCAGAAACGCCTTTTTACACGTAAGCGTATTCTTTCCCCAAAGTTCCTCTTTACATTTTTCATCGTTTTCCTCTCTCGTCGACGTTCTTCCGTTCGACAATTTATGCTCAATTTTTTTCTAAATATTACAAATAAAATAATATAAATATATATTATAAATAATTTAAAGGTGTGTAAATAAGCTCCAAGTATTTAAAAAATTTCAAGGAAATGGCTATTTGAAGCAGACACAGATGTAATAGTGTAAAT
>NW_018020809.1:85616-104122 GCF_002006095.1 Pseudomyrmex gracilis | reverse complement strand
CAAGGTTTCTGAAATTAGGCGCTTATAGTAAGATCTTTCAGTATCTAAAATCTTAACACACTCCCACTCAAAATCATGAAGGTAGTCTTTGCGATGGTCAGTAATCACAGATCTTTGGACTGTATTTCTGTTAATATGATTTTTATGTTTTTTAATTCTAGTTGATAACATACGGCTGGTTTGTCCGACATATATTATAAATATTATAATATTTTTTTTCTAAATATTATAAAACAAAAAAAACAGTAAAAAAGAATTATACAAAAACGCCCTACCATGCGAAGAATATTGAAAAAAGTGACTGCGCATTGTCCTTGGAGTCACAAGTAAACAATGCGCGGTACCGAAAAGAAGTTGTTGCGGTTCCGTCGAACAAGTCTGCAAAAACCTATTTTTTTTTTTTCTATAAGCAGGAAAAGAATATTTTACCGACAGAAGAAGAGCTGGATTTCTTCGAGTAGCATCTAATCCTAATCTCATTCAAAAAATTCTTGCGTCATTATTTGCTTAAAACACATTCATGAATATATCCTCTCTCTCTTCGCTAACGTTTTTCTAAGAAACACAATCAAGGACGAAACGCGCCGAAGGCCACGTATTACGCGAGAAATATTTATATATGTATGTATAAAATGTTAGAAAATATATATACCCCTCCCCCCCCCCGGTATAGTGAAAGGAACTCGAGAAGCGCGCGCGATCGCTTCTAAGATCAAGAATGTTCGGGAATGTTTATGTTTTCGTACTCTCGGCGCGCGATTCAATGTCTTCGGGAGGGGATTTCGCTCGCGCGAGAGAGAAGAACAAACTCGCTCAGATTCGCCCCCCAGCTCCTCGTCTCGCGTACCAAACGAACAGGGTTAACTTGGACGGCAAACACGATAATAACCGGATACCCTCGACGCTCTCGACACCGCGCACTTCCCTCCCGCGCACCACGCTTTGACGATCGAATGCGCGCGCGCGTCGCGTGTTTCGCGATAAAGATCGGTAATAACGCGCTGACAGTCTTGCCGCGTCTCTTCATCGGAGATTCTTTTTACCTATCATAAATCAACGTCGCGCAATCTTCGACTCTCGATAACAACGAGAAGGTTGCGGGTTTGAATTGCAATTTTGAAAAAAAAAACTTAGCAAAAACCAAGTTTTCAACGCGCGAGATACACGTTTTACATAGAAAGCAAGCTTAAAAAACAAAAAAAAAAAAATTGCCGTGTTGTCAAACAAACGAGCAACAACGCGCGATAATGACGCGATAATGACGCGAATAAACGAGAGAAATTTAAAAAAAAAATCTCGACGCGCGGAATATAGCAAATGACTCTGCGCGAGATCATTTTTCTTAATAAGTGATACAAAGTCGGGGACCGCCCAATCTCCGTCAAATCCCACGTGTGCGTTGAAAACGCGCACTTTAACGCGCTCATAAATTATCTTCATTATTCTTGGCAGCACTCAACGGACACCAAGGCAACGGACTATTCGCGCAATCGATAGCAGAGCGCGCGAACACACACTTCTCGGGAGAGAGAATATTTTCCTCTCTTTCTCTCTTTCGCCTCTCCATTATTTTTCTCCGTGGATTCAGTTTTTCCAAGATTCGCAAAACATATTCCGACGAGTATGCGAATATATGTATCTCGCCGTGTGAGAACGGAAGGAGGCATCCACAAGCCGCCGCGCGCCTCGCATTCAGGATCCCCGGGGTTCGCGCTTCGCATTCCCGATCGACTTTATTATCGGCGGCTTATCGGCATCGAGGCGGGGAGGCGGGGCGGTGCGAGGGAAGCGTATGGATTTGCGAAAGATCGCGCGCGCGGCTCGTCGGTATATAAACGCGATGGTAACTTGAAAATCGATAACCTGGCCCGTGCCAATCCACTTAATGGGCATCCAACTAAGCAGCCCACGCTGGACGTGATAAATCGCGAAGTTCTATTTAGACACTGCCCCGTTGCATAGTGGAGTTGCGCGTGGCACGCAAAGAGGCGCGGGGAAGTATATAATCGCGCCGTATCCCACTTTGTGACGCGATACTCTCTCTGGTATTCGAACGGACGAGAGATTGCAGTAAACCTCTGCTGCGCGCCTTTATGTTAATCGCGCGGAGAAAGAAGAGGAAAGGAAGCGGGGGGAGAGAGAGCGCAGCTTCCGAATCGGCCCGTCTCCTCGCTCCTTCATCCCGACAACAAGCAGTTGCCGCCGCCTCGCAACTTTTCTCTCGCGTTCGTATTGCTTTTTTCTTTTTTTTTTTCTTTAGCTACATCGATCCCGGAATCCGTATTCTTGATTATCGCAGTTTATTGTTTGTCCCAAGTTGCAAGTTCGCAATCTCCGATAATCTCCGCGAGAAGCGCGCGTACGGATATTTTAATAATTCTCAAGTGCATTAAAAGTGCAATTAAAATAAAATCTCAATTTTTTTAGAGCTTTCGGTTCTCTAATTTTTTATTTCTTCCATCTTCGTACGTGTGAAAATTAGCGCTTGAAAAACAAAAACAAACGCACACACGTAGATGCGTAGATTTGGTAATTTGCAAATGTATATCCGCAAAAAACAAACCGAAATAAAAAATTCTATTCTACTCCCGAAACACGTTTTTGCATATTTTGTAGATTTTTTTTTTTAAATCGTCTTAATGCTTAATTAAATCAAGACGCGGAAAAAAAAACATCTTCGCGCGTCAACACTCGAACGAGCAGAACACATTTACATGTACGTCAATCAAACGCTAATCGCTAAATTTATCAAAAGAATTGCGTCGAACGTTGTTTTTGATTTATTGCACATTCACACACTGCGCGTCGCGAGAGAGAGAGAGAGAGAGAGAGAGAGAAAAAAAAGAAAAAAGGTTCCCATGTGCCTACTGTGTGCGAAACAAAAAAATAAATAAATGTCTCGCGACTGTCAAAGAACCTGACGAGCCCCCCGCTCTCTTGCTCGAGTTACGCTCGTTGTCACGCAAAAATCGCGTGTTTCACCCCCTCCTCCCCCCGGTCGCGGAGTTTAAATATCGAAGCGATATCTTGTCCGCGTGTAGCGCGCGCGGTGTTTCGCGCTCGGCGAGTCAAAGGTGATGCAAAAGCGCGGAACTCGCTTCTCCCGCGCCCGGGCTCTTTCTCTATATATCTCTATCTCTTTTTATCTCTTTCTCTCTGTCTGCTCCGAATTACAGAGTTAAATTCCACCGAATCACTCGTCGCTACCGAGCTAACTCCGTCTCGTCCGTATTGCGAAATTAAAACAAGTTAGTTTCGTAGAATCGATTTCTCTCTCTCTCTCTCTCTATATATATATATATACATATAAGAGAGGAAAGAGGACGCGCAGAGGACGGGAAAGGGCAGGTAACGTTTTCAACAACAATGAATATCTTGCTTGACAATGAGAAGTTTTCTAACGATTGTCGCGTGTTTTTTTTTTCAAACTTGCGGAAACGTCTCGAGAAAAAATGAAAAGAAACAAAATGGAAAGTCATTATCTATTGTACGTGTCGAACGTTCGAATCTTCAAGATCTACCCCGGCGCGCGTAATCTGAGACCGTTAACGCAACCGTAATCTAGGATTCTTTAAACAACCGTTTCGAAGTTCGATAAAACTGCAGTTTTCCATCGGGGAGACGCAGTAAAAATATCAGAACACCATAGACTCCATAGACTATAATGGATCATAACGAGTCACATTCCATTCCGCATGAAATACTGCGCACAAAGCGGTTTTCTAAAATCTCCAAATGATCTTTGAAGAAACGACATTTGCATAAATCTTCAGATCTTCACTTCACGAAGGAATGTTGTTTGAAACGAACAATTATAACCCTATTCGAAGTAAAATTTCTTTTTGTTGTAAGCGATCCTTTTTACGTTAGAGCTTTTCTCGTGCGCGCGCGCGGATATTCGGCAGCGATACATTTGCACAGTTGTCGACCGACGTTTCTCTCTCTCGTTGACACGAAAACTTTGGCAGACGTTATTTCCGGGATTACGGTGTTCATCGACGGACACGCGCGCAGCCGTGTCGGTTTCGTCCGATTGCGGATCGCAATCCAAAACCACCGTCGAGAGAACGATACGTATCGACCGTGTCCGAGATTGGGGGGTTTGCGCCATAACGCAAGCGGCGAGATAGCGCGCGCGTAGATCCCCAACGTGGATAACGAGACACTTGTAGTAACGGGAAGTAAGACTTCGAGCTAATTCAACCTCTAGCTGATATATATATACATATATGTGCGTAATTCGTAAAACGCCGTTACTTATGCTAATTATTTTACGCCGATGAACATGAAACTTCGAGTTCAATTACTGCAATTTGTATAATATAACGACGAGGAGTGGCCTCAGGTTCAGGTTGAAAATAATTCAATGTTGATTAGACAGGGCGTATCTGAACAAGTTGCTGGATGGTTTTTGCATTGAGGTGAAATTCAAAACGACCAAATCTTCCCAAACGTTTCGACTATATTTACAGTCATCTTCAGTGGGTNCTGATAAAAAATTACATATGACAACAAATATAATTAACAATCATGTAGCATAAGTATCGACGTATGAATAATATAACAACATTACTTACAATAAATTAACATTCACATTTNAAACTGTTAAATTTACAAGATGTTGTCATGTTGAGCTTGTATACACGACTGACACAAAATGAAAGTCACTTAGAAAACAGAAATTTATTAAGGCTTGTTTGTAGAGTTTATCGTCAATTNATTTAAAAGCGGTAAATATGAATCGTCCAAAAGTTCAGTGTCTGTCATTCTGTTTAGCGGTTGTTTTTGAAGCTTAATATGTAACATTTCTGACGTCAATCTTTTAATATAATTCGGTTTTTTGTCTAAAACATGTATGGAGTTCCAATCAAAATCATGACCTGTTTGTAAAAAGTGTTCTGTGATAACTGAATTTCTATTGGCGTTTTTGACATAGTTTTTATGTTCTTTAATTCTAATGTTTATTTGTCTTNTTGTCTGGCCCACGTAATTTGCTTCACAAGTTTGGCACTGTATATTGTAGACAATTTGTTTCTCTTTCGATGCGCGTTTCTAACATATTGTGAGATAAATTTTAAATACGCTTGAAAATTTATTTGTTTTTTTTTAATCAATCGCGTGCGAAAATTTATATAAATGCGCAATAAGCTTCCGTCGTCAAAAATCTGAACTCGTTGAAGATAATCAGTTTCCGATCGTCGCGCAATAAAGAAATCGCAACGAGAAAGAAATCTGAACACAAGCCTTGACTGCGATATCACCGGCGATATCTCGTCGGCAGGAAAAATCGCGCGCCCGCGCGCACGTATACGCACACACTCGGGACATATAACGACGTACGTCCTCGAGAGAGGCCGCGGTGGAATCCCCCGATCGCGCGCGCTCAGTGTAACTCGCGATCAGGTGGTTTTGCTCGGCCTCGAGTTGGCTGTCGTGATTTAATGGACGTCATCGGTGCGCCAAGCGCGTCACGTCAACACCAAATCGCATTTAGAGACGCGCGAGTGACTCCTCGACGTCACGGGGGGAGGAGAGAAGAAGAGTTCGGCTCTCAACGTTCAAACATATGCGCGCGCGATTTTCCACAATCTTTATAATATTTTATTATTTATTATTATTATTATTATCACGTATCGCAGCATTTGCATCCCGTACGCGAGATCAAACTCTAGATATAGAAAAAAACAAAAAAAATCTTTCCGCGTATCCGTAATTCTCAGTTAACGGATTGACGAAGGACAAGAGAAAATGATCACCCTACTTTGTTTCGCGGTGTTCTAAACAACGTCGCGCGCAATACACGAAACCCCGTAATATCTCGCGGTTGATCGTTAAGCCGAGGGTGTCCCCTCGGTGGCGCGCGAACGAGAAGGAGTAAACGGGGGGGATCTATGGGGTCGGAAAAGTGGAGTGAGGGAGGGAAAGGGGAAGGAGGCAACGCTCGGTGTGGCATACGTGTGGACACGGAGAGGAGGTTGCTCAACTTGACATCGCTCTTATCATGACGTCATCGAAAATCACTTTACCTTACACACCGAAGAGTCACTCCCGCAGCCGTTGTCGTCTTTCGCACGTAGTTACACTTGATGAGCGATGAGAGTGAGAGCGTCTCCGACGAAGAGATAAAGTTATCAGGTCGAAGAGAGAAAGAGGGAGAGAGAGAGAAAGACAAGAAAGTGACAAGGGCGGACGATGATGATAGAAAGACGGTCCTCGCGCACGTAGGCCCCCGGCACTTGCAACCGCGAACTGGCAGTGGCACGTCGCCGTTCTTTGTTCTTCCTTCCTGCTTGCGCGACTCCTCTCTCGATCCAACCGAGCGCGCTGCGTTGACCCCGCGCGCGCGCTTCTCTCTCCGCGTATGTCTCTCTCCTCTCTTCGTCGTCTGTTGCCCCCTTCTCGCGGGTTAAAGCCGCGCGCGACTAACGGCTAACGGAATTTAATCCGGAGCACACGGGGGGTTTTACGATTTATACGGTTGTCCACCTCACATATGCGTAATGTGTACATATGCGTAAATATGTATATATATATATATATATATATATATATGTATATTTTTATACGTGTCACTGAGTACACAACGCACCGAATAAGTACCTGTGTGTTATCGTCGTGCAACGACGTCAGATTTGCTAATCAGCATTTGCACGTGAATCCTTACACACACGTATATTACACACGTTAATAAGCACTTAGTATTAATATATATATATAAGTGTATTTTGTTTAATTTGTATGTAAGTAAATGTGTCCGAGAAAAATTCGCGCGATACTGTCCTCTTGTCTTTGCTTCTTAAGTACGCACACTCAAGTATAATAAATGATAACGTTCTTCAAGCTCGGATCACCTGACACACACGTCTTTACGCAAACGAGACCCGAGCACGACTGAACGGACCGAACGAGAGCGCGTATGCGAGCCGACACCGGCCGAGCGTGTGGGCTACGACGCGGAGATACCCGACCGACGGTCGTACCGCTACGACACGAGTTCCGAGTCGTTTTACCCCCTCCACCGCTCTCTCTCTCTCTCTCTGTCGTCTACTTCTCCTCTCGTCGCACAACCCGAGCCGTTCGGGGCCATCTCTATACGCTGTTCGGTCTCTCCCCTACACACCATCAATGCACACACAAATAATACAGAGACACACAAACACACACACACACACACATTTCCCTCTTCCTCCTCTTTTCCTTTACCTCCTCCTCCTCCTCCTCCTCCTCATATCGGCGCTTAAAGCCGTCCTTCGGTACACGAGAGATACAACGCGATTTTTCCTCTCCGCGCTCGCTGCGACAAGTGAGCGATCCAAGAGAAAAGATAATGCCTTGCGTTGTACATTTCGTCACATTAATTTATGTTAAGTTTTCGCGCGCGCGCGCGCGCGCTTGTTTCACGGATGCTGCAGAATTTGAAGTTATTTTCTCTCTTCGCGGGTTGAGAAATCTTTTTCCATACCCCTCCCCGTGTTGATCTCGCTCATCGGGAGCTCTCCGATCTTCTGATCGACCGAAAGGAGGCCTCTATTTTAGAATGGAAACACGACGCCACGGCCTTCTTCTATTGCGATATTAACCAGATCCTCGAATCCATCAGCTGTGAACAGATCGCCGCCGTCGCTGCCGCCGCACGGATCGAAATTTTTTCGCGATAGCGCTCTGAAGGAGAAATCGACCGGGCTCGCACACATCACAACACTTTTCTCTTTCAACGATACCAACTTTTTTTATCTTCTAGAAAACGCAAACTCTCGTAATTAAAGCCATGTTATTAACAATGACGAAACTAAAAAAACAGATATTTTTGTTTCACATGTCAACGTAGATGATAAGCGCGCAATGCAATAATTCGATATATGTTTGTCTTTTACATCAATCTTTGGTTTGGAAGATTTGAACTGATTTAAAATTACGCTATTCATACGAGAACTTTTCTAACGCACTCTGAGAGCGTTTCAAGCGCGCGTTTAAAGAAACGTACGTGACGTAGCACTGTTTAATATGGAACTGGATATTGTGATATACTTTGCTCCAAACGGAGAGCAAAGATTGTTTTTATTAAATTTTAGAAAGAACTGAAGATTAACAAAGAAAATAGGAAGAGAGAGAAAGAGAGAGAGAGATAGAGAAATAGACAAGACTTATCTAACGCGCTCTCGCTAGACCATCGCGCGGTCGACGTTCCAACGATTTGATGTTCTAGTATTCGATTGTTGCTCCGAAGCCGCGAGCATTCGAAGCGTATACGCCGGCGTGTTTCGGAGGGTTCGAAGAGGTTCCGCATTTTCATGAAAATTACCTGCCGAGATGAGCAGATATAGCTTACAGCCTTACATATCGTACTTGACTTATCTCCGACACGCATAAATATCGCCGGCTGACTCGAAATTATTGATAAGAAACTTGTTGTAACATGTCCAACAATTTGTTTCTTTTTTTTTTCGTGAGATATTACACGAGTTGTCAAATCTTGAAACAATGCGGATAAGAATTTTGTTTTATACTTACCAAAAATGGCAAAAAGGCAAACAAACATTTGACGCTTCATGTTTTATTCTTTCGACGTGATTCGTTTGTATTAAAAAATAAGAATAATAATAATAATAAAAGCCGCTCGTACGTATCGCGAAATATAAGTTACTAATTTTTAATATCGAAAAAATATGTTCTCTTTGACTTTTAACAAATTTAATTAAACCGTAGTATTATAAAAAAATAACGAAATATAAAAAAATAACAGATACTGATAATGATGACTGATGTTATCACAAAATTATTAAAAAAAACAAATTGCGATGTATGATTATTGCTATTATACGCTTATACAGTATGTATACATATACATATATATATATATATATATATATATGCGACAAATAATATTATTACTTAATTGAAATAAAATGAAAATGGCCAACTCTGCATGGAAATGACATTCGTTTATCGCTAGGGAAAAGGTTACCATCGACGGGGAGAGAAAAGCGGTGAGGCTGGGGGATGTATTTCGGAGGAGCGAGAAGAGAGAGAGAGATTATGGATTAAAATGAAGCGCGGGCGCGTCGAGTTGTGCGGGGAGTGTGGTTTGGCATTTCGGTTAATGGGCAAGACAACGAAATACGATGCGCGCGATACGCGCGGGTGTTTCGCTTTATAAAAAGGATACGCGCGCACGAGAGTTGCAGCCACGTGGCGGCGGGTTGCGCGCGTGTATGTACGTGGGCGTAAAAAAAATCGCGGAGGTGTACTTTGTTAACTAATACCCTGTGCGCCGCGCGTCCAACGCGTTGAACTTTTCGGTGCGGGAAATGTCGTCGTCGTCGTCGTCGTCGCGTTATCGTCGCAGCCGCAGCCGCCACCGTCGCGTACTCTTTTGATTAAAACTGAAAATACGTTCTCACAACGGGATACACGTTGTAAATTACACATCGCACGTGAACACTCACGTGTGTGTCTCTGCGTGTGTCTATGAAAACGTGCGTTTAATTTTTTTTTTTTTTTTTATCATAACTATGGTGTATTAGAGAAATCGATGTATGCATTTTCTTGGTTTTGAGATAAGAGCTACAGGCAAAAATTATTCGTAAAAAAAACTCGAAGAAAAATGTGTTCAAACATATGTTTTTAAAATTCAACATTTATTTGCCAACAGTGTCCGTTGTAAGTAGCGTTGTGAATAACGCACACAGAGTAGATAAAAGATAGAGCTTTCTGATGTGTACTTCGTTTTTTGAGGTAAGTGTGAGATCATCACTCTCAGCAGATACGAAGATTACGTTTTCTATTGGCTTTATTTTGTTGGAGTAATTTATGGTATATACATATATATATAGTGTATTGTTTTGTATTTGTATACACCAAAAAAATTATATTCTCGTAAATAGAAGATTTTATACTTAAAAAATCTTCTTAAAGATTTTAGATGATATTCTTCCGAAATTAAGAATATATTCTTAAATAAATTATTAAGAATATAGTCTTTTTCGATAGTGAGATATATGTTTTTCTATAGAGGCTTTTTATATTCTTATCAATATTACTATTTAGAGGATTTTCCTCTTAAAATAAGAAACTCTTCTTGGCGCCTATTTTAGTATAAAATATACTTAAAGTAAGTAGGATATATCCTCAAAACAAGAATACAATTTTTTCGGTGTACCCGTAGAAATAGTCTCACTTCATTATGTATAATTTGCCCTGTATATATTAAAGAGTGTTCGTAATTAAACCGGATCTACGAATCGTTAATTCTCGATTATCGATCGCCGCACATAGATTGCAACTATAACATCCCGAATTAATTTCGGCTTATTAGATACTAAATCGCCGGCGCTTCGATGAAGTTTAGTTGCGCATTTCGTGCGGTTGAACGCGATGTGTAACACACATTATTTTTTTATCGAAACTAACTTGCATAACATATTTTACTGCGTTTCTAGAGTTGGTGCTAGTTATCTATTATATACATATTTTTTTTGTTTGACGTATTCTTTCGCGTATCGATACGATTAGAAAAATATATATCGCAAATATTTGAGCCAAAGCAGCGCGGTATTTGAGAATTTAATTGTTGGGCGAGCTCTGTAAATTAAAGAACGCATATGCGAAGCCGTGCGAATGGAAGGATTAAAATACATGGTATATGCATACGACCGATGGCATGTGAGATAACTGTGTGCGGATCACCCGGGGGGTTACCGGATATAGCAAGCACGAAATAAAAGGAAGTCGCGGGCCGATAACCCTCCTCGTGATGTAAATTACACGAACGCGACCAGACTTTTCTCTCTCTCTCTCTCTCTCTCGCAGTAATCCCGCACTAATGGCAGTCCGAAGACTTCATGCAACTTACAAATGTAATGACGTGGAATCTTTTACGGCTCCATTACGACAATGAGTTTTTATCTCGACATCTCGGAAAATTTGTTTCCCGATTTCAAGGAGGTTAAAAAAAAAAGCCAAAAAAAAAAACGATATCTCACGTATCAGGTAGACGTCAAAACTCCGTCGAGCAGTTTAGCGCGATGATTTTTTTATAATAAACATTTATTGTTTTTTTGACATATTAGCTTGTGAAAAAGTACATCTCGTATCGCTCTGTTAATCGCGTCTATTGAAATCACAGATTCGTCCGAATAACGTTATCCGAATCTGTCCGCGCGCTACCCTTCGGTCTAGTATAATTTAATGAGGGATCCGACGAGGGTCGAGGGAGCAAGTAGAAAGAGAGAGGGTTGAGTTGAGAACGTACTTTAGCGACGAGTAGACTTTCTCCTCGCGCGCGTGTATTTCTTCCGCGCTTCTTCCTCTTCCGACTGAGAAACTCGAGAGGGGGGGAAGGGGGGGATACGGATCTTAAGAAAAAAATCTTACAAAAATCTCTTATTTCCCTCGATTTATCTCCCCCGTGGAATATGACGAGAACGAAGTGAAATATAATCTGGAATAAAATGCACTTTAGCGCGAAGCCAAAACGAAACCGGAACGCGTCTATACGGAATGTGTCTCTTTGCGAAACGAAAAACAGATTTATCTTAAAATTAATAACGCAAAGTATTGCCTGCAACTAGGGGGAAAAAAAAAATCTTTCAAAAATCGCGAGATACAAAACCGAGAAACATTTCCTTGGATTATATTTAATAGTTCATTAAAAACTGGGCAAAAATTCGAAAGAATCCTAATTAAGGACGTTCTCCGAATTATTGATTTTCCTAGGATTTTCTTTAAATTTGCGATATACGTAGTTTGTGATCTTATTTATACGTAGCCTTTTTTTAGATAATAGGGGTAGCAATGTTAAATTCCAAAATATGGAAGACTTAAGTTTCCCTTTGTTAAGTGGGGTTTTTTAAAGTTAACTGACGACAATTTTTGTAGGATTTTTTGAAAAAACAAGTATGCGATAGCGAAGAGCGTCTTAATTAAAATACGATTTTGAATAATATGGCAAGCAATCCTTGTCTTCGAACTGTACCTTTTTTTTTGTTTTTTTTGCTGGATTTATGTGCGCTGCGTACTGCAGCTATTTTGTGAACTTCTGCGCGGAGTAAGCGGGTCTTAGCAGTGCTGAATAGCTCAACTTTGTTACAGCAGTACAAACTTACTCACGAGAAGAGATATTTTAGGTTGCCAACCACTGTAGTCGGAGAACGTCCTTAAAAGAAGTCGAAGAAAGAGAAACAAAAAAAGAGAGTGTTATCTCCTTAAATTTAGATTCGGAAAATGATTTCAAAAGAGACTCCAGCCGCCTTCTGCTGACTCACAAAAAACCAAAAATTACTTAAATTCTTTTAGCGACACTCTAGACACATTTGTCACGTTCGACAGTTAGGGCCAAAAAAATGACAATTTTTAGTTTTATCTATAAGAACGGACTTCACGCACAGTGAACGCAAACGGGTTTTCACTCTGCGAACCGGCACTTTGTGCATCGTTTGTCACTTTTCTGCCGGTCTTCTCTCTTTCTCTGTTTTTCTAAGCAACTCTCTCGCCTTATCTCTTTAGAGTCCTGCAGTTTTATCTTTTCTTCTCACACACATGCTCGGTATTTTCTCGTTTGTTCTTCGAAGATAAACAACTCTCTTTGACGTCACGAAAAAAATATTCACGGATTCGCTTTCCTTCCTTCTCCGACGCGCGAAACTTACTGAAAATCACGCTCGTAATCCTGTGAAATTTTGTCGTTTTGAAAGAACACTTAGATTTCTTTCTCAGGAAAGAGATTATATATTCGAACGAGTAGACTAAAATAATTTTCGTCTTGTATAATAATAATCATTAATGATTTTACAGTCGCTGTTTTTGACAATTAATAAATTCTTTATTTGTATTATGCACGTTGTGTTGGAAAGTAATGCTTTTTGTATTGAGGTTACGCGTTGAAAAGCGGTCGACGGATTAGCAGTTCAGCAGATAACAAAATGATGATTTCTTGACACTTGCGTGTTTTGCACGTGGTTGCAAAATCTCATATACTTAATAAATAAAGATGAATGATCGAAATGTCTCTAACGCATTAACCGAATGCGTTTTTCACGAACGAGTTTTTTCATCACGTTCCACGGTGAATCTCGTGACTTTTAGATCTATATTTTAATTTTCAATATTTTTTCATTAGAAAAAAGAAAAAAAGTGAGAGAGAGAGTAAGATTAAAAAAAAAGACTGTTGGCTAAAAGGTGGGGCAATAACAAAAACTTTGAAACACATGTTTTTAATAGATTTAAATTAATTTATAATTAAAGCAATAGAGAGATTTTATCTTCACAATTAAATAATATGTGGTTTGTCAGCTTTGAAGACTCTCTCGCGTCTAAAAAATTAGCCTTCACACGAATGTTCGCCGCTAGAAACTTCATCGTCTCTCATCGAATTGTGCAGAATTGTTTTGTTCGGTAAAGAACGAAATATTTTCAAGAAACGATTTCTCTCGCAATCCGCGAAGCAAAATTCGATTTGTTTCGAGAAGAAAGGCGACACGTCGGCTAAGCTAAGTTATATATATATATATATATTTGCCGTAAATTTAACTCTCGATATTGCTACATCGATTATACAACCATTTGTGTTGTCAATTGGCGAGAGAGTTGATTCACAACAAGAGAGAGAGAGAGAGGACCGAAGAAAAGAATCTCTCGCGCGCGCGCGGGAGGAAAGTCGAGTGAAAGAGAACAGCGCGAGGCGTAGTCTCGAGGATTTTCTCACCGGCGCGCGAACGGATATTCGGATGTCGGCTTCAGAGCCGCGCGACGAGCGAGTTAGCCTTCTTGCTAACCGAGAAAAATTGCAGTGCGCACACGAAGGACGGTCGAGAGGAAACGGAGGTCCGCAACGCGTCGAGGAGAGCGGCGGCAAGGGTGAGCGGGGAAAGGGGCACAAACGATGTGATCGCCCCACCGTAGAGAAGCCGCCTTTCCCTCTTTCTCTCTCTCTCTCTCTCTCTTTCTTTCTCTCTCGTGATGCGTGGAGATCCAACAGGGAGGAAAAGGAGTGAACAGCACGCGCGCGCGAAGGGGAAAACGACTCGGAACTCTCGTGTCTCTCGTAGCGGTACTCGTTTCCTTCTCGGCCGCGCTCGCGTATCTCGTTGCCGCGAAATTGAATAACCGCGATGCCCGTGACAAAGAGAGAGAAATAGAGAAATAGGGAGGAGGATAGGAACACATCTGTGCGTATATAAGCACGCAAAGTCGACGACTTCAAATTCCTCGGCTCTTGCGATGTGTCTTCCCGTTAGTCCGAATCATGGATCCTCGTAAGGGACGTAATTGAGCGGAACAAGAAGCTCTCTCTCGACGAAGCGTGCGACTCTCGTTGCGCGATTACGGGAGGAGCGAGACTATCGCGCTTGAGAAAATCATCGTGTCGCGTGGAAAATGATTCGGAGCAAGCGGACAATATTTAATACTCTTTCGCGAGACGTAACGTAACATCGGTGCGTTCTTCAATGCTCAATAGACGCGAATCCGGCTCGAAAAGCAAATAATATAAAAATATCATCATTAACAGAAAAAATGTCGATCTGAAAGCAAAAAATGTATTTTTCTCAGAAACAAAATCTTGTCACACAAAATTTTTTCATTTTATAAATTTTTGACTTATTTTTCTATATGAAAAAAAATTACCTAGGATTCTTTTTTGTCGTATTATAATTTACAATGTGCATTTGTATTATATATATAAATAAATATGTATATATAATATATTATATATATATATATATAATATATTATATAATATATATATATAATATATATATATATATATATATATACACGTATATATATACATGTATTATATTATTTTTTTATGTTCTTATTACAACCGCATTACACAAAAGTATATTTCCTACTCGAACGAAATCGTGTAGCACGATTCTTGCATCCGTTTGCGTATTCCGACTCTGCCACGTGGGTCATAGACTTTTACCCTACTTTCTCTTAATCGTATCAATTATTACTCTCAGCTCTCGCGTATGAGATCGCTCGCCGGTGGTGGTTTAATTGACGAGATAATATTACTCGAGTATTTTCTCCGACAGAGAGAGAGAGATAGATAGATAGATAGAGAGAGAGAGAGAGAGAGACAAAAGTGAATCCATAAATTTTTGGATTTACTGAGATACCGACGAGGTGGAGTATTGCACTTGATCGAAACGTTATCTCGATTCTCCGACTCTCGACCGTGGCGTAACGCGGAGTCACGCGAGTTATCGACCCAAAACGGGGGGATGTTTCCGCCCGCCGGGCGGTGGAGAGAACGAACCCGCTTGAAAAGCAACAAGCCCATGTATCGTTATATATATATATATATATATGTATATATATATGTACGTATAAAACACTATTTCGCGTCACGATACTCGCTGCGCGCAAATCGAACTCGTCGCAGAGACGCTCTTTTGAAGAGAATCTCTCACTGGACCTTCTCGGTAACGCGAGATAGCAGCTAGGACACACTTTACGTTACGGAGCGGCCTCGCGGCCGCAACTTTCCAGCTGGTTTTCTACGTTAAACTTCCTTTCTCCCGTGCTGTACAGCACCAGCGCGCCACTTCGTCTTTCGCAAGATATTAAATCCTGATGTTTTCCGCAAAAAAACTAAGCTACACGATAAAAAAGAGAGAGAGAGAGAGAGAGAGAGAGAGAGAGAGAGAATCCGACAGCAATTCGCATGATTGTTCACTTCCGATCCGAAATTATTTTCCTTTGAATTGAAAAAAATTGTATTATTACTTTGAAACAAAATTATTGTTTTTATTTTTAATTCGGGTTTTAATTTCAACAGCGCGCGCGCAATATATATATATATATAGTTATGTTACGATATAGCTATATAACACAGTTACGTTGCCGCAAAGCCACATTCTCTCAAAATCGCTTCCGAAATCTGCCACACTTTCGCCCCATCCCGCGTCGCTCGGTGCGCACTGACACACGCATTATATACAGTAGGCGGCATTATATGAAGCGGAATGGTATGGGGAGGGGAAGCATAAATTATTTACGCCAATCACATATTTGGACATCGACGTCGGGTGGCTGGGAAGTTCGGCGAACTTGGTCTCGTCGTCCCGCGCATTTGCGCCCAGACAAGGCCGACCACCGCGCGCGCGCTCGAACGAGAACCCTCCCTAACTCGGCAGCAGTCTCGACTGCTTAACCCTTTTAACCCTTCGGCAATCCCGCCGAGATCCCACGGAGATGTAGTCAAAGCACGGACTTGAGAACCGCGCGCGCGTACACTGCTTATTCTTAGAAGATCGCACTCGCCGCGTAACTGCAGAGCGTTGGCAACTTTGTCTACTAGCGAGAGGAGGCTTTTTGAGGAGGATTTACCGTCAGATTAGAAGAAAGGGGAGAAAAGATTGCGTATACACACAGTGTGAGGAAATCGCCCGGAGGAGAGGAGAGGTTGATGTTCCACGAAGCCTCTCTTCTCCTCGACCAAGTGAGCTATCAAAAAAGTTTCCTCAGAGCAATTTGCATCTCGCCGCGCGAGAAAAAAATGTTCAGCGATAACGCGATAACGTGTAATCGTCATCAGAGAATTCAAGATGCGCAGGTAAAATAAATATGTCGCGCAAGTCGAGTTTCTCTCGTTGCCTCGCTTGCGATAATTAGTTTTTTTTTTTGGAAAAAAACGAAAATTTTGGTCTTCTCTCAAAATAAAAGGAAACTCAAAACAAAAAAAAGATTCTTATCCCCGGGACTCGTAAATAATATTGCCCGTAATATCTCTTTTCAAGTATTGCGAATATCTTCAATCAACTATACAACCACGTAAAGAAAAGTCTAAGTAACAAACGATAATAAAATAATAAGACGCGATTTTTCTACAGTCGCGCGCAACACGCTGAAAAAAAAGAATCGTGCAAGTAAATGTCTGATCAATACAAGTTGCACGACCCCATGAATTATTATCGATAAGCTCCCGGCGCGAGCGGTGTGTGACGTCACATCTGCGACTATAAATCTCGCGGAGGAGAAGGCGCGATCTAAATTTCATACTTTCGATCTATCTATCATTTGTAACGAACAGAGCGATCATTCTTCGCCGCGTATATTTTACATATATATTTACCTCTCTCGATCGGTTGAGTTTTTTAATCCAACTTTGCGGATATATATATAAAACGAAAAAAAAAAAAAAGGTTTGTTATAAAGTTTAATTTCTCATTGTGACGCTTTTTCTTATCTTCTTTGCTCCATGATGTAGAGACGATTATTGACACGTCGAAGAGTTACGCGCGTTCGTAATCAAAAATAAAAAACAAATGCGTAATTTCGCACTGAATATATATAGTTAGTTTTAAAAAATAAAATAATTAAAATTCTCTGTCTCTCTCTCTCTCTAATATATTACATATGCACATACATCACATTTCTGTCTAAAGCACTATTTTTCAAAAAAATTGCGCTCTTTATTTTTCTTTTTTTTTTCTCTTTCTTTCCTTCTCTCTTTCGAAATAACAAATTTAATTAAAACAGACGTTATCTCGCGCCGAATTCAATTCGGCCAACTCGAGAGAGAGTTTGTACCGCGGTGTTTTCGACAACGCACAGGCTTAAGGGACTGATTTGCAAAAACAAATTTTCGGGGCGCGATTAATTGTCGCGCGCGTGCGACGACCGGATAAACAAGCCAAGCGGAATCTGTCCCCGGGTACCGTAAGACCCGACCGATCCCCCCCCACAATAATGCTAGAAATAGGGATGATTCTCTCCGTGAACGTGGGCTCGTTCTCTCTCTCGAGCTTGTTTCTCTCCCTCTTTCTCTCTTCCTTTCGCGTCGTCCGGCCACACTGTATTTGTTCGTTCGGTGGCTCGTATCTGCTCAATTACGAGATACCCGGGTGTGTGTAAAGCGTTTCGAACGGAGGAGGGTCTTCTTCCTCCGTTCCGCGGCTAAACTTGCGTGTTTTTCTCCGCTCTCCCGTATATCCCCTCTCGCCCTCTTTGCCGCGTACCGCGTCTTGTCGCTTCTTGCCGTCTCTGTCCTCCCGTCGCTGTTCCTCCTCTTTCGTACAATGACGCGCGCACAACAAACGCGCTATACTTATGAACGCGATGATACGTGCGCGCACACACGTGCACACACGTACACATATATGTACAAAGAAAATGGTCGGACCGGCGCGTCGAAGAATCGAGGTGGAAATATTCTTCTCGAAGGCGAGAGGAGTATCGTTTCGCGATAGAAACCTTCCTCTGCCTACGCGCGCGCTTTCTGTCCGGAACTTTAGTTGTGGCGATCGTCTCCTTCATAGCGCACCACAAACACGACGACTGCGTCGAGAGGGTGCGCTAAGAATAATGTCGGTGGAGAGAAGCGCGAGGACTGCATGTACAAAATGTAAATGCAGTCGATGGCGAAGAGATCCTCCGGTAAACCAGTATAGTGCTGTAAACTGTTTGCTATAGATACACAGTACGTTCACTGTCACTAAATAATCGTCCGATTGCACAACGGGAAATAATTACGTCATATTATATATATATGTATATAA
>NW_018020809.1:69408-85381 GCF_002006095.1 Pseudomyrmex gracilis | reverse complement strand
ATATGTATATAGAAAGTATATATGTAGAATATGTATAAACATTCTATATATATATTTTATTTGTAACTATATTGATTCAAAGTAAAACCCGGAACTGAAATTCTTTCGAAAACGAACGAATAAACAAACAAATAAATAAAACGAGTTGGAATTAAAGTGTTTTACATATTTATTGATATAACATTTTCAACTGTTTTTTAATTAAACAAATTATTAGTTAATAATTTGGTTTTTGGATAATGTTCGTAAATATGTTCTTTTGTTGTTTAAATTTTGTTTTACGTGATGGATTTTCATTTTAACGATATATAAATTTCATTGTGATACATTTTGCTGCGCGCGGACAAAGGATCTGTGTGTCGCAACTTACGCGCTTTCTTTAGATCCGAGAAAAAGCTCGACGCTGATGTTTATCCGCATAAGTTCGGCGCGATAAAATGTGGGGATCCCCCGCTATCGAAACGAACATACCAGTATGCGCACGAACGCGCGCATACTGAAAGTAGCGTTGAAAATTGTTCCGAAGCTATGCGCGCGCGAAGTTGTTCCTCGAAGAGATCTGATGACGCGCGTTTGCTCGGGCGTTCAATTACTTATTCGCTCTTTCTCTCTCGCGTTTTTTTTTCCTCTATCTTCTCTCCGCGTACACTACCGACCGACATAAATGCCATAAAGCCTCACTACAGATATCACAGTCGCTCAATATTTTCAATTAACGGATCGGATTTTTTTTTTTTTTTTGTCAATGACTGCAGATTGAAGCATTTTAAAGGCTCTTGATTCTTCGGCCGAGCGCAATGAATCGTGACGTCAGAATCAAAATCTTTCGTCTTTTTTTCCTCGCGCGATATCACACCGAGATGATATGTGATTTCCGACATTTTTGTACAATTGCAAAATGCGCACAAAAATATTCGGAACATCTGAGTTATCTGATTAAATAACATAAATCTAAATCAAACAGACACAATAAAGCAAAGTGCTTTATATGTACGTCGGTACACGCGAACGAAAGTCTCGCGTTCGTCGAACGGATCGGTTGATCGACCGGAATTAAAATGTCAACGAGATTTAGATGTGTTACAAAAAAAAAAAACAATACGAAGTACATGATACACCCCGAAGAACGCGGAAAACTTTCTCTTCTTCTGAAGTTTGAGTTGAAAATCAATTAGCACGTGTTTCGCAAACGTTCTATGAACGTGAATCGTCCACACGACGATGCGACGCGGATTCCGGAGAAATAATCTAAGGGTAATCTTTGGAGAGTATCGTAAAAGCAAATAAATGACAAAAAAAACAACTTTCCGCGCGTCGTCGCTCTTAAATGTAACATTTAATTTAAATGTAACATTTAATTTAAATTTAACATTTAACCTCTAAAACGACCGCGGTATATAGAGAAGAGTAAGTTGAAGTTTATTATATTCTATACAGAGAGAGAGAGAGAGAGCGGGGGACCGCGCGCACACACACACGTGATAGAAGTTTTCGAAACAAATGAGCTTCGGAGACGTAACTTCAAAGAAACGCCGAAT
Organism: Pseudomyrmex gracilis; assembly: GCF_002006095.1. Taxonomy (NCBI): domain Eukaryota; kingdom Metazoa; phylum Arthropoda; class Insecta; order Hymenoptera; family Formicidae; genus Pseudomyrmex; species Pseudomyrmex gracilis. The sequence continues at coordinate 83,843 of NW_018020809.1, read as the reverse complement.
TAGTTCCGGACGAAGAAGAACGGGATGTTATCCGAGATTTCAGGACTTTGGTAAGAGGAGAAAAAACGTTAGGTATTGTTGACGGGGAAGGGGGGGGGAAAAAGATATATATTTTTTGAGGGTTAAGTGGGCAACGGATATCCAAGAGCCGATGAATGCGGGTTTGGTGACCTCGCACGTAGTAACCCGGTGACCGATCAAACGCCCGATTGCTCCGATCTCTCTCCTTATCCCTTCCCTCCTCCTCCTCCTCCCCGTTTGCTCGTCGAGCAAATGAATAAATCCAATCTGAATTTACTAGACGCCACGGAAGAAGAAGAGAGACGAAAAAGGGAAATAGATGGGAGAGAGGAGTATGTGTACAACGAGAGGCGTCAGCTCCTCCGCCGGGGATGTGCATAGAGAATTTTGAGACTCGATGAAAATCGATCGGGGGCCCCCGCCTCTCTCCTCCTCGCACCCGGGACGAAACCGGGTGTCCACAGATTGTGCCGGTGCGCACACACACATGCGCGCGCGCATCCGCGCACTAACGTACACCCGTTCGCGCGCGTGCAAGTGCGTGTAAAAGAGACGAGAGGTGGCTACGTGACGATCGCTGCTGCGTGCGGGGAAGAACGGTAGACGAGCCAGAACAAAAGGCAGTTCTCTCTCTCTCTCTCTCTCTCTCTCTCTCTCTCTCTCTCTCTCTCTCTGTTTGTTAGTCTCTCTTTTCCGACTGATTCTACGGAACGAGAGCGACAAGGACGGCGATAAAAGGACAGACCGAGAGGGAGAAAGACGGTGGAAAAAAGCAAGAGAGAGAGAGAGAGAGAGAGCGACTGCACGACGAGTACGACACGACTCACAACTCGACTTTGCCGTCTCTCTCTCTCTCCTCGTTTCTCTCTCTTTCTTCTCTTCTTACGTCCTGCCGCCACCCTCGCTCGTGCTGCGGCTCTCAAGCTGTATTCGCTCTGATCTCTCTCTCTCTGTCTCTCTCTTGCGAGAGACGCTCGATATTTTAATTCCTACCGATCGACCGTTCTCTCATCTCTCTCCGTTCTTTTCTTCCGTCTCGCTCTTTGCGAGACAACCAAGCGCTAAAGGAAGCGAGTATCCTTCCTGTCACACGCGTTATTCGGCGTAACATTCACTCGCTCGTCGGGAATTGGCTTTTTTGGGGGCGCGACACAAACACGCCGATGCGGTGTTGGATTCGATATTGAGGCAAGGTGGGGGGGACGCACGGTTGTACTTGCGCAAATTTTTTTATATCCCGTATTTCTTCGAAATCATCTTGAAATCGGTCGATATTTGTTCGATCGAAAAACGATCGGATGTGACGCGATACGCTCTCGAACATTTATTTTCGCCGATATACGCGTAACATAACACGTTTACTCCTTTACAAATCGTTGTAATTTTTATTTGATGAATCTATATCTGTGCTATATCTTATCGCGACGCGGATAAAAATTCTGGAGCTGTTACTTTTGGAAGCACGTTAAATATATATATATATACAGGGTGTCCCAGAATTGGTGTAACATCTCTCGTAGACAGGTAGAAGGAGTAAAACTGAGTCGATAAGTCCTATACCATTTTGCTAGATTCGCAATAGTTACCGAGATCTTAATTAACAAAGATCCGCGAATAAGCGCGCATCGGCCTGTCTTACGCGCGTAGGACAGCCCCAGCGCGCTTCGCACGATTACATTTTAATATGTATATGTTATAGTATATGCTGTTATATTAGCTCCTCCCATATGTTGCTACGGGTAACACCGTAAGCGCGCGAAGCGCACTGGGCTGTCTTAAGCGGGTAAGACGGCCTGATACATGTTTATTCGCGCGTCTTTGTTAATTAAGATCTCGGTAACTATTGCGAATCTAGCAAAATGATATAGGACTTATCGACTCAGTTTTACTCCTTCTACCTGTCTACGAGAGATGTTACACCAATTCTGGGACACCCTGTATATATATATGTTAAACTGAATGTTATCACTGAATATTTGTGGTATGCGCAGTTGAATTCTATACAGTTGAACCTTAACAATCGTTGTCGATAATCACGGCACTCTATTCGAACTCGATTTCTACGGAAAGCCGGTATCTCACGCGCGCTATCACGCTCGCTATCGGTTACACGTTTATATAGTTCTCGTCGCAGTCTTTCTTTTTCATCCCCTATCTCTCTCCTTCGTTGTTTTTCTCTTACACGAACCATTATCAGAATCGTGTAGTTCGCGCGCGCGACGTTCGATATTTTAATTCCTGTCCAATTGACCGTCCCTTTGTCTTTTTCCGTAAAAAAAAAAAAAAAAAAAAAAAAAAACTCACGCGATTCCATTGACTGCAACATCGAAACGTCGTCAATGACNAAATAACGAATATCATTCCATTGACTGCAACATCGAAACGTCGTCAATGACATTTGTCGAGAATTGCTTCGTCTCTTGATGTGTAAAAAAAAAAGAGTCTCAGAGTGTTGTGTTTCCCTCGCGCGATTCCGCGTTTCGAAAAAAAATCGAGCGTAAACGTCGAGAGAGCGAACAAGCGCGCGCGCGCGCGCGCGCGTGCAATCCGACGACCGACGTTTTCCTCTTGCGGATGTATCGCCGCGCGCGCGTTGTGCTCTGAGGCTGAGGCTAAAAACGCCACCCGAGGGAAAATGCCACTTTTCGATATTGCTCGAAACTGCTTCCCGAAAGCGGCCTATACATATATATATGTATATATATATATATATGCGCGAGCATCCCCGGTTTCTTTTCTATCGCCGCGTGGGAGGGTTGCGCGGCAATTGAATATTTCCACGTTTTCAAATAATTTCTCGTAATTTTTCACTTCTTCGTCGCTATTCAACGCGTTTCCTTTTCCACATTCGCCTCGCGCTCTAGTCGTCGTCGTCGTCGTCGCGGTACACACACACAACCTCGCTCGATATCGTTTTCCCGCGGTTATACATATTCCATTCGCTCGATATGTGTTTCCCCCATAAATATGCATAGTTGTCGGATTCGCGGGTTTTTTTCTCCTTTCCTATATCGACCGTAACACACAGCGCGCACCGACCCAGAGATGCACCAGCAGCGCTGGTGGCGATCTTTCGCGTTTCAACTTGGTATTTATCTAATTTGCTTGTCCGTCCGTTTAAGCATTTTAACGCGACTTACGCTCTTTGCTCTTTTCAATGCTCCGCTCTCTCCCGGGGATCCCATCCGCGCGCGCCAATTAAGCCGCGCGCCCGCCGCTTCTGCGCGCGAAAGTGCAAAGTTCCTCGGAAACACAATGCAGACGGAAGCGGCGCAGGAAACGGGAGACGCAGAAATTTTCTACTTTCTATACGACTGCTGCTGCTGCTGCAGTCGCTGTTGCTGCTGCTTTATATAGCTGTATGTGTATCCACGCTTCGTAATTTCCCATCTTCTCTCTCGGAGAAAGAGAGAGAGAGGAAGAGCGCAACGAAACGTATTTTTCGTCGAGAGAAATGGTTGAGAGACCGAGAGCGGCCTCGCAAAGGCCGCGACGCTCTTTTTGGAACACTGCATAAGACGCGTTTAACACCGCGCCCCAACTTTATTTCGCTCCATTTTCAATTTATCCGAAATTTCACGATAAACCCCGGAGGTCCGGGGTTGCGCGCACGGCGAAATTCCACCAGAAGCTCGTTGCGCGCCGCGAGCTTCTCCCCTCTCGCTCTCTCTTTTCGATATAACAATATATTAATAAAGTTTTTACGTTTATAATTACACGGAAAATGAGAACGCCACGCACACATCACGTCGAGCGGTTGAAATAATTACCGCCTTATTATTAACGGAATCAAGATAATAAAAGCCGGAGGCCGTTGAATTTACGATATCGTATATATTTGAAAGCGTATGTGCGCGCGCGCACACACACACACATACGGATTCTGTACGGAAAATTCTTTCGCGCGCGCGAAAAAAAAAAAAAATTCACACGCACCACTTGTCTCATTTGTTGATCTTTATTCCAAATATATTCGTTCAAGCAAAATCGACGAGTTTTTTCGAAAAAAGGGCCTCGAAAGGTCTTTTTCTCCGGAACGCTTTGCATAATAGATGGAAAAAAACAAAAAAAAATAACGCTCCCCTTTAAACTAAAATACTTACGGATCTCGTATGCATCGAGCATATATATATATATATATATACGCGCGCATTTAACGGTTGCAAACGACGCGGTGCATTTACGGATACCGCATGACGATTATCCCCGGAACCGGGAGTTACACCGGGCAACAACATAATGTTGTGTGTCCGGCGCGTATGAAAAATTATTCATCGTGTATGTACGAGCGGAGCGAGCGGCCGATACGCGCGCGATGCATGCACTCTGTCTCTCTCTCCGTTGCACTTTACTAGCGCTCGACCCGGGCTACAAGTGACGGGAGAAAGGACGAGAGGGAAAAGAAGGGCAGTTGGGGACGATAATAATGCCACGTATGTAAGTACGGTTCCATTGAAGGGAGAAGTTATTTCTAATGTTTTTACCGTGGGATTGAGAGAAAAATAAACAGACAGAAAAGTGAGAAACACACACAAGTACAGAATTAATTGCGATAGATTTGTTTTTTTTTTTAATCAAAAAAGTGTGTGTTATAATCTTTTATTTATATAAACGCGAAACGCACAGAGGGCAGCGACGAGAGTGATCGCGCAAAGTCATTGCGCGCAATAAGAATAATAACTCCTGAAAAAAAAAATTTCGACTTTTCTCTCTCAGATAATGAAATAGTTAAGAGCCTCGGCGCGATGGAAGTTAATTCGGAACCCTTCTCCCTTCTCGTCCTCTTTCGTCAATGCTTTCGCGGTTAATCGGCCGCGGTTATTCGTAAATATTGAAAAGCCGTTTAAAGGACTTGACGAGCAGCCGTGTTCCCGATCGGCGCCCGTTCCCGTCGGCCCTTCGGGCGACGACCCTTCCCGCCGGCGTGGGACCCCTTCGCTCTTCCGGCCCCTCGTGCACACGTTCACGAGGGGCGGCACCGAAGGTTCTCAATGGGATTTCGTCGCTGTTGCTTCTTGCCGCGAGTGAACAACGCTTTTTTTTCTTCTAATCTCAGAACTTGCAAGGACTTTCTATAATTCTCACCTCCTTCCGCTTGCGCGTTTTTTCATTAATTAAAAACAACAATTTACCCGTATTTGTGTAATATATATATATATACATATATTTAAGTCAAGAGTTTGCGTGTGAGAAAGGGCACGTTATTTTTTCTCCAACCGGAAATATATTTATCCAGTTTGCATGGCAATGTAAAATTCATATCAATCAGGTGAGCAACTTTTTAACAGATTAAAAGAAGCAAATTTAATTGTTTTTTAATACCAAAACTGAGCGCTGCAAAAAACAAAAACAGTAATTAAAGAAAGATAAAATCTACCAAAAAAAAAACTTGTTCGCGTAGCGAATGTTGTCTCTCTATATGTGATATATTTATTTGTGGAGTTTATTTATTATATTTTCGTGAAAGCTTCTTCTTTATGCACAAAAAAACGGATTTTTGTTTTTATCGACGCGTTGGAATACGGGATGAGTAAACACGAACGATTCTCCATCTCGTCTGCCGTCTACGTCGTCGCCGGACGATAAGATAACCGAGCGCACACAGACATATATATTTGTACAGACCAATTCTATATCCATGATCCGACCAAGTAACACGATTGTACAACAAGCGTTATGACGGGGGCTCGGAAGACGATTTCACGACGCCCACAATATCCCGACGCAGAAACCACGAAATGGAAAAAAATAATATATGTAAATGTGAATCAAAATAAAAAAAACTCTCTCTCTCTCTCTCTCTCTGTCCCTCTCTCTGTTTCATCAGTTAATGTTCTCTTTTATAAATTATTGCATAAAATCTCGAAATTTTATAAAAATTTGCTTAGATCTGAAAGATGCCGATGTTTTTTTTTTTACACTATATATATATGTATATATTTTTTTAAAATCTTTTGCAATTTTTCTGTATAATTGCGATCGTCAGCATCCGAATCTCTGAAATTCTTCAAACAGATCTTAAATCGGTGTCGTGACCGTTATATAAAAAACTTGGCAAACTAACACGGTCTCGCTGCTCCGCGAGGTTTCGATCCCTCGAAACCCGATCCTCTCTCTCCGCTGCGCGCGGAAACGCACACGCCGAGCCGGACTCGAGAAGGTAAGCATTGTACAATACATATAGTGTCTCCGGGCGAATCGATAAAGTGGCGTCTCGTTTCGTAGATATCACCATTACGGCTGTCCGCTTGTTTTTTTTCTCTCTCTCTCTCTTTCTCTCTCGCTCTTTCTAGACAGAGCCGCACCTGCCGCGCGCATACCTCGTACATATTTCGCGCAAATTTCCAACCCTCGATTGTACTCCCTTCGAAAGTAACATCGTACGCGAGATTTTCGAAAGAGAGAGAAACACACACACACACACACAGTGCGACCAGTTACATTACCGCGTCGTTGAAAAATACTGCCGCGCGGAGTTGACGGCGCCGCGCGGAGAAAAAGTTTTCACCCATTCCGCCCCGGTCGGGAGAGAATCGATCTCGGACGGAATTGCGCGCCTTTTACCTTTCTCCGTCCGATCCGACGACAAGACTTTCGCCGCGCGAGCGATACACGACATTCATGATGGAAATTCACACGCGCGCGATTAGCGAAATGGAGCAATTTGGAGAAAAGGAATATTCATTCGCGCGTCGCGAATATAATCGCTCGCAATAAGAGACAATCTAACACCGTTCGCGCTATAAAAGGCGGCGTCAGAAAAATATTATGTCGTAATTTTACACGTGTGTGAGGAGAACGCTGGTTTCACGGAGAGGGAGAAATGTGAATATAATTATTCTATTTATTTCTAATGGACCCGCGCTCACACACACACACGCACACAGACCAAATACGTGATGCAAATTTACATCAAAATTAAGGAAATTACAAAAAGGATCCTGAAAAAAAGTTCGGAAGTTTTGAGAAACACACATTGTGACATGCGCGGGGTGTTTTCGACGGGGCGCGATTTAGACGATACGAACTCGCAATAGCGTATCGAGGACCCTATAATGTTGGGGGCCATCCGTGCTGATCGATCTTCCGGCGTGGCGCGACTAACCGTGAAAAGCTGCCGGCGCCGCCGTCGTCGTCGTCGTCCTCCTCCTCCTCCTCCTCCTCCTCCTCCTCGTTGCCGTTCTCTCGTCGTCGTCCGATAACGAGCGTGTTTTACGTACCGCGCCAAAATAATCCGATTACCAAACTACCTTTGGCGAAAGGTATATTGTCTATCGCGTCTCCTCCATCGACGAAAAACGGAAGAGAACCTTAACCCTTTGAACGCGCGCGCGCGCGCGCGCGACCATTTCGTTTTAATAAAGAACTCGTTTTCGTTAACGGGTGATTCGAGACGAGTTCTTTGTTTTCCGCGTGTCAAAGTAATCTCCTCTCAGAGAGTATCATCTCTCACGAACGTGTCTAATAATAAATCTCCATCTCGATATTGTTCATCGCAACAGTAAAAAATTTATTTCTTCCTTGCCGTTTTCTTTGTTTACATATTACGATTCTTTATTTCACACACACACAAAATCGTGCAAAGCAAGTCTGTCCTATTTTCGTAAATAACTGCGAGTCATTGAGTTAATTAATCTAATTAAGAGTTAATATATAAATATTTAATTATATTTCTAATCAAACAAACAATCAAAACACAAAATACTTGTACTAATTCACACAATGACACACGGCGTGTTGCTCGGTAATAATTCAATCCCGCATCGACAGTTCTTTTACCGAAGTTATCAAGGCTGCATTCATTGCGCTAGACGGACGTGTGTGTGTGTGTGTCTATGTGCGTGTTTATGTGTGCGCGGTAACTAGTCGGTTATGTAAACGCGAGCATGTATATAATACCAACGAGATCGATTAGCATGGATGGCTTGACGGGTTGATGCACTATCGGGCCTGCATTATCTGCATCTACAGCTGCTATCGAGGTACCTACACCTTTTGTTCTACCGCGTATCTGCTATTATTTATTTACATAGAAAATCCCGATATATATATATATATATATATATTTGCGCGTTTAGGAAAGTGCGGGTGGAGTCGCGAGCACAGAGAGCGCCATTCTCATAAAATATTTCATACACGAGTTTACACGACGTTCCCGACGCACACACGCGCGTATTACAAAAATAATCGTAAATATTTCAGAGCCCCCCGTGTTCGAATATCGCGTAACGATATATAAAAGTATTAATTTAAAACACCGCAAAATGTTGAATCTTTGCGCATTTTGTTTACGCGCGCGTATGCCGCCACATATACATATATATATATATATATATATATATGTATATATGTATATACATATATATATATACCTCTCTCTTTTATGCTCTCTAACTGCTATATATTTGTCGTAACTTTTTGATATGTAATATATATAGATACGTGTTATCGTTAATTATTATTTCGAGCTTTGATATTGTATTATATATCGCATTACGGGATTCGCAAATGTGCACACGCGGCGCACCGTTTATACGACATAGCTATCCTGAATTTAGTACGCTTGTGTAAACCGTGCGTATATACGGAGGCAAGGAGATCGATCACAACGCGCGGGGGGACCCGACCTCGTCGATGATACGCCGTGGCATTTCTACGATACGAATTCTATCCGGGGATATCACGGCATTCGCGTTTCTCGCGTGTTCTCGCAAGAAAGAGATACATATATTCGGCCGAACATCTAAACTCTCTCCGTGTGACTCTCGGTGTGTGTTATTCGGCCATTTGCACGTAGCGAAAACGTAATGATATATGCGTGTATATGTATAACAAATTGTTGCGTTTCTTTTATTTCGAGAAACACTAACAATTATGAAAGTAATCTAATACTCAACGAATTATATATATATATATATATACAATATCAATACATATATATATATATACGCAATACATATATATAATATATATATATATATATACATATATATGTATATTTTACACAAAGGTCTCTTTTTACTGTTTTATACAACACAGAAAAATCTAGAATTTCTTGTTAACAAAAGTTTTAGTTGAAATAATTATGTATCCAGTTTAATGATTCATCAAAAGATTTATTTACGAGATTAATGTTCTTTGTCAAATAGTATTTCTTGATGGTTCTTAATGAGAGTTTTCTCTGTTCTCTTTTTTTCTCTTTTCTTCTCCTTTTCTCTCTCTCCCTCTCTCTCTCTCTCTCGCGCGTGTGTATGTGTCAAAAGAAAAGACAAAATGTTATGTCAGGTCAGCGTAATTAGGTGCACAAAGTAACTAAAAAAGAGTTTTTGATTTAATGACACATACCGCCTATATTTCACACACCGGCTCGTTCATCCGCGTTATCGGTATCAGATCGTCGCTTTGTATTAACAGAGAGGAGGGGTCCCTCTCTAATACCACAATATTTTGCTTATTAACGCGTGCGCGCTAACGAAGTACTGTTACAAAACATATCGCAAATCGTGCAAAACGTTTCCGTATTATCCCGCTTATCCAAACGCGCGGTACAGAGATAGCGTCATGATTATATCGCCAGCTGTTATATCTCTCGTGTGTTTGCCGAGATACGAGACAAAATGTTGAGGCAAGTTGCTTGGACGATACATACACGCGCTATATAACAAACACGACAATTATACGTAATAACAGTCGATTATATATCGCGAAAAGTTTGCCGCTAATTTTGATAATTAAGTTTACTTAATTATCTTAAGTTTACTTTAACGAGCAAATTTCTTACTAACGCAATTAATACAGTTTCTTACAGCGGTAGTTTTTTTTTTTTTTTTTTATTTATTTCGGAGACAGAGAACGTAATTTTCTCTGTGACACACAGAGAGAGAGAGAGAGAGTTTTAATTTACACGCGCGCGCATACGAAAGATTAATCGATAAATGTAAACGTTTGCGTTTTCCAACCGAAGTGCATAAATACGTTCGGTTTTTGTGCAGTACACTCTCCCTCAATCGGCTTTATATATATGTTCGTACATTCACATTGTGCTTAAAATCAACATGATTTTAGTATCGCGCTAATCGAGATCGCTGAACAAAGCATTCTCTGCGAAGTATCCTCGATTCGTGACACACGAGTCATTTATTTAGAGCTCTCTCTCTTTTTCCTTCCTCGCTCTAGAATTTAAGCACGTCACAACCGCGCGTGCGAATCTCAAAGTTTAAATTCATCGCGCTTTTGCAAAATACACGCGGTTTAAATAAACGGATTATATATCGAAAGCGGCCTTTTAGGGATTCCAACGCGTTTCAAAAGCAAAACCCGCAACACGGTTAAATGCGGCGAAAGGGTCTCTTTATACACGCTCGGGGAGAGGGGTGGAGGAAAATGGAGGGAGGGAGGGTGAGGAGCTGGTTGAAGAGAGGGGAATTCGATTTACTGCAGTCACCGCGGAACGGCTCAATGCGCGCCCCCGCAACTATAGTTGTTGCTATAAAATCGAAACGTGAGTAAGCGCTCGCGCAAAACAGCCGGGCGGGCACGCTCTGATAACTTCGCGATTTTCCAATAGGTTAGGTCAGGGACTAGGTGAGCACATAGAGAGAGAGAGAGAGAGAACCAGACAGCGGAGCGGCGCACCACCAAGGGCCTTTCCCAAATTGCCCATAGATGCCCATAGAGAGAGAGAGAGAGAGAGAGAGATTTTGCGCTCCCGAATATCCCCGAAACGCCAACGTCGAAATTCCGACGGTTGTTAATTATCGCTTCGCGAGAATCAATCAAATCAAAACTCTGATCGCTTTGAGGTTTCTGCTCTCGACAGAAATTGCGCGTAATTCTTTGCACTTCCGCTGTCAAGAGAGAGAGAGAGAGTCCGCACACACACACACAAAGTAGAAAATTATATTTTTGCCGGCGAAATATAATAAAAATTCAACTCATCCACACACACACACACGCGTGCTTTTCTTCCGCGCGCTGTGTCACAAATTGCGCGAGTCTCTTTGTGATCAAACCGCGTTTTGTTTAAGCGCGAGTATGATTTATATGTATCTTAATATGTTTGTCGCGTAACACAAGAAGAGATTATTATTTTATATTCAATTATTTGATATTTAAAAAAATCAACATTTGAAAAATCAGAAAAGAAATTAAGCAGCGACTCGCAATTGTGTTTCGCGAGAACCGATTCGATTATTTCGGACTTTGTTTAAGACAGACAAATTTCAATCGCGAAAGGGTTACTTTTCGCTTCGCGACAGGACGATTTTTCTTTTTTCCTTTCTCGTCCGAGCTCTTTTCGCAACCCACTAACGTGTATATATATATATATATATATATGTATGTATGTATGTATGTATACATATATATATTGTACATACACACACGCACGTACATACATACAGGGCTCGAAAAAGATCTCTAATGAAAACAGTGACTTGCAAGTAGGAGAGACGTCCTCCCGGCGTGTTTCTTACGTGGTTCCTCTCTCCGCTTTTACTCGCTTTTCCGTTTCTCTCTTTCCCACGCTTTTCTCTCGCTCTCTTTCGCTCGTCGTCGTCGTCGACCGCGGAGAGCCTTTGGAGTAACTTACCGCGCAAGTTACCGCGGCACCTCCCCCGTCTCCTCCGAGCGTCGTTTTCCGCGAATGACCAAGGATTTACGACAACGCGCAATACATATTAATTTCATCGCTCGTACAATTATGTACTCGGCGCTCTCGGTTATGCCACGTATCCATCGCCGCGACGGTTAACTTACGTAAGAATTATGCAAGAATTACCTGCGCCACCGCGCAACCGGTCGCGCTTCTCCGTTTTATCACCGCTATAATTTTTTCCGATACGCTCTTTCTCGAAATAAGCGTCGCGAGCTAGTTGATTCCCCCCGGTCAATGACGATCGAGAGTCATCGATTTTATAATACCGATCCGTTTTTTTTTTTTTTTTTTTTTGACTCTGCGCGATACGTTCGCGATACCGTACGCGTATATGCGTTTTTATATTTCGAACGCGAGCTTATCGTATCGCGCGAATTGTCATATCGTACATTGTTCTGAATCTGGCGATTGACCGCCGAAGCGTCGCGATTGCAAATTCTTTGCCGTTGAATAATACAACTCGATTATTAGGTTTTGCGTTGCGTTTGCGCCGATTGCGCGCGCGACGTCAAATTGTTCGCACGCATTTGTCGCGCGCTCTTATTGGTTATTATTATTCGGCAACAATCGATGATACTTCCGCACGATCTTGCGCGCATTTCGTGTCGAAATTGCGAAATCGAGGGGTTTTTTTTTTTTTTAATATTCCGTACAGGACAGTACGCGTAAAAAAAAAAACTGTGTATCGCGTCTGTGCGAGGGATTGAATAAAAATATTGTACAAACAAACACGAAATGTGATTTTCTTTTAGTCGAGATTCTCTACCTGAGAAAACGATAAAAAACCTAAACACTCTGAACTGGATCGAAACCGATCGTTGTGCCGCGACGCGAACGATAATTCGCCGCGCTCACACCGCGTGCGACTGGTTTTTTACTGGCTTATTGTTGCTTACTTATGCAATTGATACTTGGACGTGTTTGAAACGCGCGAGAAAATGACAAAGACAAGCCGCCAATAAAAAAACATCGGAATAAGATGTCAGAGACTGTGTGTCATTGCAAAATATATATATGCGCGTGTGTTACGAAACACTTTTGTATACATGTGTGTGTGTGTAACTGTCAAGTAAAAAATCGTAACATTCGATCGAAAATTATATTGTTTCTTGAAAACAGAAACGTATCTCAGAAAGAAAGAAACAACGCAATACACACACACGTGCGACGCGCACATGAACCGCTATAACTATGCGATATCGCGCGCGGAATTAAAAAAACTAATGCATGTAGCGCACGGTACCGATATGTACACAATTTATGTATCTCTCGTTATAACATGAGACTTGTGAATTAACTAAACGCCGCGCGGCGATAATCCATGTATTAAAGAAGAATTGCAATTAATTGAAAGGATTAAGATATAAAAATAAATTAACCGTATTTACTTTTGGAAGATAAGTTCGACAGTTTCGATTGTCGAGATAAAATAGAAACTTTTTCATTTTTATCAAAGCTTTTATTTCGCCGGGCACTTCGTTTATCAATGACCACGTCTCGTTCGTCGATATTTACGATGTAAAAGCTCTACGTATTTTTCTGATATATTCGTTACATGTTGACGTAATTGATAAAAAGTATAGAAGGATGATGTTTGCTTGCGTGTGTGTGTGTTCGTGTGTATTTTTTTATGCTTTATATAACTTTTCAAGTTTTGAAGAAGGGACAACATAATCAGAAGATAAAACGTTACGCGCGTTGTCAAGTGATGGGAGATGATTTTCTGGATCAACTATCGCGCACATTTTTTTTTTATCTATCTTCATTTAGAGCTCGCGTAATACGGATGAGATTTTATAAAATATGAAGAATTTAAATTATTAAAAACATTATGTTCGCGTGTGTGTCTACGTGAAATTAAAAAAAAAAAATTACGTGTTGTAACAAATTTCATGACGCGTATTTGTGCGTCCAACAACTAATTGCTAATTCTGTTTCTCATACAGATTCCTTAATCACTTTACTTTACCGTATTACGCGCGCATATCATTTCTGCACGCTTGTGTTTGTATAATTTCCATTAAAATTTATTCCATCTTTAATATCTTTATGATAATGTTGCAGAAAAAATAATAACGTATTCGCGCTTTAGTGTCTCTATTTTTTTTTATAATATAACCAGATTATATATATATAATAACCAGATGTGCGTGATTCCATAATGCGATTCTACAATAATCCCAGATGTGAATTAAAAATATTGCAGACACCAAAAAAAAAAAAAAAAAAAGAAGAAGAAGAAATACACGTCAGAAGAAACCAGCTCGAAACGATGTGACAGTGACAATGTTTGCGGACGAACGATGTCGAAAGGATTAAATAGAGACTCTCTGGCTCGCGCTTTTAACGTGAGCGGAAAGAAGTGAAAGTTAATCTTTAACGCGCGTTGTTACAAAAGCATAATTGCACAGTTAGCCAATCGAGCGATCATTGTTTTGAGAAGCGAAATGATAGATCGCATCAAACTATCATTAAAGCGCTTACGCAATCGAGAGACTCGCACTGTATCTCACTTCTTTACATATACTTCGCGATTGGACGCTCGCGCGTGTATTATATCGATACGTACCTGTAAAAAAAAAAAAAAAAAAAAAACGGACTTCTTGGCGATCGCGAATTTTCCTCCTAAAATAAGAAACTCTTCTTGGCGCCTATTTTAGTATAAAATATACTTAAAGTAAGTGGGATATCTCTCCTCAAAACAAGAATACAATTTTTTCGGTGTACGTGTATATATATATATACACCGAAAAAATTA
>NW_018020809.1:39998-68963 GCF_002006095.1 Pseudomyrmex gracilis | reverse complement strand
ATATATATGTTTTTCTATAGAGGCTTTTTAATTTCTAATCGGTATATATCGTCACTCCCTACGTATAATTACATAAGTGTCACATATGGGATTTTCAGTTTNTTGCATAGTGACACTCAGAAAGTCATGTTCTTTGTGGTCACCAAGTATTAAAAAAAAATATTCANAAGTATGGTAAAAATTTAAAACCGAAAGATCCCTTAACTAGGGAAACTATATGAAGCTTTAAACTTTTAAACTGCTCTCCTCTAAAATTTGCGTTTTGGAGTTACGGGATTATACGTAGGGAGTGACGATATTCTTATCAATATTACTATTTAGAGGATTTTCCTCTTAAAATAAGAAACTCTTCTTGGCGCCTATTTTAGTATAAAATATACTTAAAGTAAGTGGGATATATCCTCAAAACAAGAATACAATTTTTTCGTCGTAAGCGATTCGATCGACCCGCTACGTAAAAAACAAAAAGACTTGCGTTTACATTCGTTGATATTCATTGCGGAATTTATAATTGTCTTTTTTTTTTTATAAAACAACACAGTTCGAACTTTTGCAATCGCTCTGCGCGTCTATCGAGTTTTTAGAATTTTATTTCTGGCCTCTATGTGTTACGTTATTATCGCATTTAAAAAACTTTCTTTGTGTTCACGTACACACACACACACAAGAAAAACATGGTCCGGATTGAGAATTTCAAAAGGGCATTTATGCTCGCGCGAGATCACAAATATTTCTGGCAATATTTTTTTTTTTTTTCGAAAGGGAGAACAAATCTCCATTGTTGAAGAGCCTTCCAAAAATATATGTCTCCTGAGTTAGCGCTTTTTAAAGCCCTCCCCTAATACTTTTCGAGAGAAGGGCCGAGGCACGACGACGACGACGACGGTCGGTTGTGTCGAGGAGAAAATGTAATGCGTCGCGTCGAGAGTTTTAACGAAGAAGAGAAACGGAGGAGGAACAAAATGTGCATGAAGAAGAAGAGGACGCATCGTAAAAACGCAATCGCGTGCGTCTCTCGTGCGCGCGATCGTTTGTCGAACGCGAGTGGCACTCGTCTTTATTTTCAGCGACTACGCGGGCTATTTTTAAGCGACTTTGATCGCATCTTCGAACGCATCTCGCGTCTCTCTCTCTCTCTTTCTCTTTCTCTCGAACGCCACTCGATGTATTGACGCACAGAGAGAGCTCTCCGTGGCAAAGTGTACAAATGTTACAGCTCGCGGTAAAATCTCGTATTTTGCGTCTCGCTCATACGAGTAAGTTTTTTCATGCAAAAATTAATATCAGTTTTTGGCTTCGATTCAATCGACATGAAGAAAAACGATATTTTTTTACAAATTTATTATTTTCGCAACCGCGTAGAAACGAGGCGAAAAAGTTTCGCGATGATTTTTTTTATCGTTCAATTTTCGCGCCGAAACTCTTTGATTTTTATAAGATTCGAGAAAAATGGTCTTAAAAAAAAAACAAAAACCTTCGTTTCCTTTCTTTTTTTGTTTATATAAACGTGTGGTATCGCGTTTCGGTCCGCAAACAAGTTTCACGGTGGAAACAATTTCATTAACTACCAATAGTTCGCGATACGGAGGGCTTCGTGATAACGTTAGAGCTTCGGCATCGATCGATTTGTTTCTACTCCAATTCCCCGTTCGTCGCCGCGAGAGATAGAGAAGAGGGGTATTATCTTTTTGTGAGAGAGAGAGAGAGAGAGAGAGAGGGAAGGAGGAGGAGGAGGAGGAGGAGAGAAAAAAAAGACGCGGACACACACAGAGAAAAAAGATTCTGCCGGACGCGGAGGTGTATTGCGCACTTCGCTATTGTTTACTCTCGGCAAAGAGGTGGGGGAAGCGCAAAAATCGTAATTACGATCTGTGGCGATCATGAGCGTAACCGCAAGGTGCAGGAGACGGAGAATCTCGCAACCTATTCGCGCGCGCGATTACAATGCAGGCGGCTCTCTCTCTCCACGTCGACACGGTGGTGCTCAGCTCCATACGCTGATAACAGTGTTTACAGAATCTGACCCGGCGTTATCTTCGCTATATGCTTCCGCAATGTCCACGCTTTTCTTCGCGAGATGTTTCGTGGGACTGAAATTTATTGAACGGTTTCTCAACCCCGTGCGGCTCCCCCGTGTGTGTGTGTGTGTGCACGCGCGCGCGCTTTATGCAACGGAAACAATGCGTCCGCACGTCGCGATTACGCGTTGTTTAAATTGATCAATGTTCGAGCACAGGCTAGGGTATTGTCACGTAGTTTATTTAAACTACAAGTGACGAAAAATTAAATGACCGCGCTTGATTGGCTGCGTCGTCGCGTTTTTTTTTTCATATACGTATACATATATATATATGTTACGTCTTTTGTTTTAATTATCCGCGTGAAATCCTTCGGTATGTTGGTTGCTGTTGTTACCAAGTAATGGAATTACGTGCAAAAATCTGCAGAATGTTGGTTAATTTTATTTTATTAATTACATAATTGCATAACTCTCTTTTTTGTTTTTTTTACATATTTGCTTTAATTTTAACAAATCTAATAGCCAATACACTTTGTATTGTTTTCACAAAAGAGATGAGGAGTGAAAGTGTTTAAAACACTGAAAAAAATCTGCGTCGCGCAAAGAGCTAATGTTGTGTGGAGTAGGTGCGCTAATTATTTTGGCAAACATTTTCGATAACGTTGTTTCCAAAGCGTCGCGAATCTTCGAGAATGCATCACAAGACTACACGCAGCACACAATTCTAGCGTGGCGAAAAATAGCGCATTTAATTATAGGTCATACGCAGGATTCCACGGTGCAGCTGTTTAAATAGAACGCAGTCAGCGGCCGATATGTGCGTTCGCGTGATGATCTTTATTTCACGCGCGCGCGCGTTACACAGTTAAATAATCGCGCATAGATGCGCGCGATTTTGTTTTGCGAGATTTAGATAAATTTATTTATCAAATCGTCGCGATAAAAAAAAAAAAAAAAAAAAAAAAACAAAGATAGCAATTCAATAGCGGTTATTTATTAACCGGAGGATTAGAGTTGAATTTACAAGATTACAGCATTTAAAATTGCTGCAAAATTTACTTTTGCGCGGAATGATTTATCGAGTATCGACGAATGCATTTTATCTCTCTCTCTCTCTCTCTCTCTCTTTGTGTGTGTGTGTGTGTGTGTTTGAGTTACTTCCGTTTTTTCACCGATTAATCTTTATTTCTCGGCAAAATCTGGATGTATGAAAAATTGATAGAAAATATCTTTGCGTAAATATTTTTTTTTTTTTTTTTTTTACATACGATAGATATATTATTAATTGTAAATACAATCTCTGGATTAATTCGCGTTACAATCAAAGATAGGTGTCAATTTTTTCATTAGTTTCTCGCACACAAAATCTTACGACTTTCCGTCGTATAAATATTCTGACGTAAAAAAAAAAACGTCTCGATTCGCGTGAAAATTATTTAAACGATCGCATGATTTTCTCAACTCTCGCGCCAAGGACCATTACACGCCCGCGCGTAGAGAGGATTACAAGAAAATCCCAAAGCAGCGGTTCGAGGAGGAACACGGGTGTAAGATGGGTCGGTCTCTCTCTCTCTTCGCCATAAAATGCCGTTACTCACAGGCGGAGAGAATCACATCGGGTCGGCTATTATGTCGATTTTCTAGCCGGGATACACCGGCTCTCTCTCGGTTCCACCGATATATAACGCAACATGGATCTCCGTACGATCCGACTTAATATTCCCCAAGTAGGCAAGAATGCGACCAACAGTGAATTATTAATTATCATATACGAGCAGATATATATATATATATATCACCCACCGTTCGCCCTGTCCTCATTTCTCTTACGACTTATCCTCGTCTTTCTCCCATCTCGATCCTTTCATCCCTGTTTATTCTCTTTGTTTCTCTCTCTCTCTTTCTCGCCTTCGCGCTATCTCGCAATTAGCTTTGAGGTACACGAAGGAGGATTACTCATCCGGGCACATTGTTTTCATTGTCCGTAGACTTATGATGCCATCGACGGACTTGAAGGTAAAAAGGAAGAGGCAAGTAAGATGGTAAAGAGGAAGGGAGAGGTGGATGAGAGAGGAGAGGGAGGAGGAGCGCGCGAGAGATGGATTAGTGGGAAAAAGAACGCGTTGCGGTTTTTTAACGAAGTCTATTCTACCGTGACGCGCCTGCTGTCGTTTCGCGCGTCAGATCGAGATGAAGGGCTTTGGTTTAATGCGCATTTGTGTGGTGCTTGCACGCCCGCGCGCAGCGCCACGTCTCGATTGCGAGAATGTAATATGTACGTACATATACGTTACGTATGTACAATACACATACTTTACAGGCTATGATTCGCTCGCGCAATTGGACACGACGATTGCGACCGAGGAGATTGCACCGCGAGCGCGCGTGATTGCGCGCGATCAAAAAATTTCATTCGGGAAAGATTGATATCTTTCAATATATTCCGCTGGTATTGTATTGTTACAATTAAATCGACGAAATTTTTGATCGTTTTTCATTTTTGTGTTTTTTAAGAAATGAAGAATGACATTTTTTTTTTTTTTTTGAAGAAGAAGAAATGTAAGAATAAAATTTTCACAGAGTGAGACGAGAAAACACGGTCTCTCCGCCCCCCTCTCGGTATACAATTTTTCCGCAATTATTGCCGTGGATGTAATGCAGAAAAAAGATTCATCATCGTTTATCTTTATCCGTCAATCTCAAGCGCTCTTCATCACACACACACACACAACACTTTATGAATGAAAGATAATAGAGCAAAAAATACTCTAGGAACGTTAAAAAAGTAAGAAGAGTCATTTTTTCTTCTTTGTTTTTAAATTCGTGTTAACAAGTGTGCGCGGAGAGAGGCCAAAATTTGTCGATTATTATCGAACCTGATAATTCGTTAAAGAGCGTAATATTATATTGATTGAATACGGTTGACGAATAATATAAATTTGCTCGTCGAGGTCTGTCGTACAGAAAAGCTGGCGATGACGTGCGAACGATAGGAGCATTCAACTCACGATAAGATAATGTTCGTGATTAATCATCACCGACCAATCTGTGACCTTCTTCGGAGACGCGGCTTTTAATGTACGCGCAAGCGTTCTGCACGTTAAGCGCTGAAGAACAATGCCAGCGCGAATTTAACATACAGATCGTTTTTTTTTTTTTTTTTTGTTAATGTTTTTCTTCATTATCGGAAACTCCTTTGGGAACAAAATTATGAAAATACGATTCCAACGAGAATAAAAATTTCAAACAATTAATAATGATTTAAGACTCGTTGAAATCAAACCAAGAAATATACAAGGCCTTACAAGAGCCGTTTCCAGGATGTTGAGCGGAAAATGTACGTGTGTATATATATATATATATATGCATACACATGTAATGAGTTCAACTTGTAAATTTTTACAAGTATTTTTTGAATCGAAATCTCATTTCTTAAAATTCATACAGGATGCTGGATTTGCATCTCACACATGAGAGACCCCGGATGCCCCCCTAATTAATTTTTAAAATATTGCGAAAAAACCTCCTCCGGCCAGGAGTCGAACCTGAAGAATCTCCGGGCTTTTTCCGGAGCACGGAAAAATTTCATTCTCCAGCAACAACAATCCGCAAAGTTTAAATATTTGAAGAAACCAATCGGTTATAATGGATCGGTTAATTTTGACGGACGTTGTGTATCTTCTTTTTTTTGTTTCTGTCTGAAAAAAAAAAAATACGAGAGTACAAATATTCTCTGAGCGTTATAAATTTCTCGCCGGAGAGAAATCAATGTTTCTCATCGACGAAGTGTCGTACGTAGCGAGAAAAATCTTCCCCCGTTGTGTTTTATCTCTCTTCGGGCGGTTTTTTTCCCCCCCCTGCTTTCTCGAGACGCGAGTAAAGCGCGCGGATTAAATGGGTCACACTCGAGAAAGACGCGTCGGAAACATCGCGGTCGAGAAATAAGATAAGCGCACGCGATGCAACAACGCGGCGCGATCTGCGGGGTTATTAGTCCGATTAAAGGTCCGAGAAAATACGGCAAATGTCCGCGCGCGCGCGCGTGTGTGTGTGTGTACATATGTGTGCGCGTATATATGATTCTTAATCCACGAAGAGAAGGGGAACAGCGCGAAGAGACACAATGACCCGACGCCGGCCCTTCCGATGTTTACACGCATGCGTGGATGGATACACAAGCGCGCGCGAAAGCGTGTACGCACGTACACGCACGCAACGTGTGTGTTTCGCGGGAGAATCGACCGAGAAGCAAAGCGTGTCCGTGTGGCGCATCGGACAACCGGCGAGCGATATCGCGCGCGGACAATCTGTTTAGAAAACAATGGAAACGCACGCCGCCGCACAGCGCGACGGGATGAATATTCAGGGATTAAGTAAGCGATTGGGTAAGCCAGAAATCCGGATTATTACCTACTCGCGATTCCTTTTTTTTTTTTTTCCCCCTTCCGCGACGCGGGTCATGCAAATTTTAATTGATACACGAGACGACTAATAGGGCTTCGAGCTCTATCGCCGGAAGATCAAAGGAGCGAACGAGCGCCGATCTGAGCGCGGCGGGAGGTTGCGACAAATGTTCCGACACGAAAGTCTTTGATTCGCGGCGTCTCTTTGGCGTTGTACACACAGTCACGGATAAAATATTCCTATTCGGAGTCATTTTTCTACGATGAATAATCAAACCGGTATGCGAAGGGTATTCTGGTACACGTGGAAAAGATATTCCAAGAAAGATACCGATCTTTTGAAATAGCCAGAGATACGGGCGCGATGTAAATTGGAGTCTGATGGATATATAATATTTGTTCTCGTGCGCGTTCGCGTAACTTACAAACGTAAATGGACACATTGCGTCACGTTGTAAAAGTGATAAATGATCGAATTACGAACGAAGCAATATCAAAATCTGTGAACGCACAGAGAAAATCGTAAAAAAATCCTCTCAAGTGTAAAATATTCAAATACGCGCGGGCGCGCTCGACGTTTTTTTTTTTTCCACAAAAATATCAGAGCGCTCCGATTCGTCGGAGCTTTGCTTTGAGTTTTTGCGGAAAAGGTCGAACTCTGACGCGATCCGAAGGAGAAGGAGAGAGAAATAGAGAAAAAAAAAAAGAGAAAACGCGTCAAGGGCCCCCCCTTGAAGAAAGGTTGCGCTTTACGCACGACACACGATATGTACACACAAATTCGTCCGTGAGCCGCGGCGCGCACACACAAAAATGTATGCGCAACACGACGACGTCGTAAGATGGAGAAAGAGAGATAGAAAGATATGGCCGCCCAAGAAGAAGCCGGAGTGCTGAGAGAACAGGATCGAGGAGACACGATCGCCGAGAGTGTGCTAGAGGAGCATTGTCCATCTGCCCCCTCGGCTCCCCCAGCAAGCACCTGCGTGACGTCACGCGAAGAAACAGCTGGTCGCTCCTCTCTTGCCTGGTTTGCCGAGTTCGGGGCCGCTCTCTTGCATTTTATGAGAAGGGAGGCTCTTTGTCTTTTTCTCTCCCTCTCCCTCTCTCTCTCTCTCTCTCTCTCTCTCTTTCACTTGTGCGCGCCTTCCCCCCCGCACTCCTCTTACCACTTTTAATTTCCCTCGCCGCTTCCTTTCGTTACTTATACCCGTGCGCAACGCTATAACTATACTTTTCCGAAATTCTTTTTAACGTCTTTAAACGCTATTTTCGGTCTTCTACTTATGCTACATGTACGTATACATACGTACACCGAAAAAATTATATTCTCGTAAGTAGATTTTATACTTAAAAAATCTTCTTAAAGATTTTAGATGATATTCTTCTGAAATTAAGAATATATTCTTACATAAATTATTAAGAATATAGTCTTTTTCGATAGTGAGATATGTTTTTCTATATAGAGGCTTTTTTTATATTCTAATCAGTATAGTTTTTATATTCTTATCAATATTACTATTTAGAGGATTTTCCTCTTAAAATAAGAAACTCTTCTTGGCGCCTATTTTAGTATAAAATATACTTAAAGTAAGTGAGATATCTCTCCTCAAAACAAGAATACAATTTTTTCGGTGTACGTGTATATATATATATACACCGAAAAAATTATATTCTTATAAGTAGAAGATTTTATACCTAAAAAATCTTCTTAAAGATTTTAGATGATATTCTTCTCCGAAATTAAGAATATATTATTTATTTAAGAATATATTTTTCATTTAAGGATATAGTCTTTTTCGATAGTGAGATATATATGTTTTTCTATAGAGGCTTTTTATATTCTAATCAGTATAGTTTTTATATTCTTATCAATATTACTATTTAGAGGATTTTCCTCCTAAAATAAGAAACTCTTCTTGGCGCCTATTTTAGTATAAAGTATACTTAAAGTAAGTGGGATATCTCTCTCCTCAAAACAAGAATACAATGTTTTCGGTGTATGTATATTAAAATAAACTTTGTGTTCGCCGGACATGAAAATTTCCGAAGCTTTCCGTTCAAAATTACAACTCTTCGTTAAAACACTTTGTGTTTTTTAAAGTCCTTCGGCGCGTCTCTCTTCTTCAACTTCCGTTATAATACCTGTAGTGTATTCTTAACACGCATCTTTTCTCCCGGTACATTCGTCGAAGAAAGAGAGAGAGAGATCTTTCCCATCGTTTTCACACGCAACCAACGTCTTGCTTGACCTCGCTCTTGCCGCCGTTCACCTTCCCATTTTCATATTTTCCGTTTTTCCTTATTTTCGCGAAACCGCGCGTTCTCGGCGTTTATCGTCGGCGCTCACCTTGGTTGTCGTTATCGATCGACGGGAAAAGAGTCCTTATAAGCGATCTAGCGGCGAAATAAAGTATATACCTCTCCGAGCACCGTCCGTTCCTTTCCACCGTCCGGGTTCCTTGTGTGAGCTTCTCTCTCTCTCTCTCTTTCTCTCCTCTTCCTTCTCCTTTTTCTCGCTCTATCCTATCCTGAGAGAGACTCCTTTCGCCGCTATTCCACCATGCGGGCTTCTCCGTCCAAAGTCGTAGCCCCCTTTAACCTCTGCGTCTCTCGGCTGAGGAACGGCTCGCGAACAGAGTCGGTCTTTAAACCGGTCGCATGCCACGAGAGAGGAGTAGAAGAAGCGGTGGTTTTATGTCGTTACGCGCTATGTGTTCCTCTCTCCTCTTTCGCGCATTCGCGTCCCTTTGCGCTTGCCGGAAGAGCCCCGACGATATTTTCCCGCGATATATATATATATATACCTATTTCGCGTTCGTTCTATCCCGCGATATCGATTCCGCTCGACGATCATAATTATCGTCGTTGTCGTAATCGGGAAAAAGAAGTGGGAAATCGGAAAAGAACCGGCTTTGCATAAACTTGACTTCTTCACCGACGATGCCCTCTCTCCCGTCGCTCGCCGAACCGTAAGAATCATGCGAATTACTTTTAGGTACTTGGCTGAGACGCGTTAATCCCGCGGAGATAAAAACGCACAGCTTCGCAGAAATTCTCACACAGAGCTATTCTCTTCCGACACGCACGTAGGGGATTGTCATACTTATTTTTAAAAAACTTATATACAACGGCAATTACCACCTCTTGGAGAAAGTGATCAAATAAATTTGTATAAGAAATATATATATATATATATTTTTTTATATAAACATTAACTTCTTAAATTTGCAACGAGGAGAAGGAAAACTCGACGCGGAAAACAAAAAAAAACCATTTTTATTATTCTTCTGTCTTAATTAGAATATATGGCTTTTTTTTCTCGTCTTTATTTTTATCGAGTTCACCTGTTCGATCACCTGTGCGTGTATAACTTCTCTCTCGGTGACTTCTCGCGAAGCATCTGTCGTGGATTTTTGTATCGGCGTTTTTATATGTTTGTTGTGGAGATATATAATCGATTGTTCACAACGTTCAAATAATCGACGAATGTCTCTCGGATGAGCAAGTTCGGTAGCGTGTGTCGAGGATATACCTGGCGAGCACATCCTTACCTTCCCCGGTGCGGACCTTAAACTTCGTGTTTTCGGGCTCCCGATAGCCATTGTGTCTGGTTTGTCTCGACACGTGCATGAGAATAGCCGGGTATTCAATGCCCGGGCGCGCGTCTCTCCTATGTGTGTGTCTTCTTCCTCGTAAATAAAAATGGGCGAACGCGAGAGAGAGAGAGGGAAAGAGTGTGAGAGAAAGAGGATTGAGGAAGATGCTGCGCGTTCCCGTGTCTCGAAGCAGGTTTTTTTCAGACCGCCCTCGATAACGTATGCGACGCTACGATTCCCTCCCGAATTTCAAGCGACGAATAATTTTCTTTGTCTCTTCGGAGGACTCCGTGTAGTATATACACTTCTCGACGACGACGACGACGACTTCGATTTTACTTCCTCCGAGCGCGTAAGGAATAATATTCCATCGATATTTTCCGTAAAAACGACGAAATCCGTGTTGTCTCTTTCACATTTTCTCTGCCTTAATAAAAAATTTCAATATATCAGGTCTACCGGAAAGTTCTGTCCGTTTTTTGGAATAAAACAAAATACAAATTTTAAGAAAAATGGGATATACAAATTGCCCTCACGCTGGCAAGAAATCATTAATAATAATAGCAATTATATTATTTAATAAAGTTTATTGACGGTAAGAAAAATTTGTAATTTTGTTTTATTCCAAAAACGGACAGAACTTTCCGGTAGACCTAATATTTATACTTGTTATATTACGTGTATATATATCTATAATTTTTTAACAGAATAATTTCTAACGTAAAATAAATATTTTTAGATCTACAAAAGGAGAAAAGAAAAATCAAACAGTTTTTTTATCGAGTCATCGACTTATCGAGGTTTCTTTCCAAACGAAAGTGCGAACACACTTGTGCACTCATTTCTCTTCGATATTTATTTATAAACGCGATCGGAAAAAGAAATTTGTAATTACAATTATCTTTCTACGCTCTCGCTCAATCGTTTTTGCTTCAACTATTTTTATGAAAAAATTCTTCAAAATGCCGAGCAACTTGGAGAAAAGCGGAATATTTCACATTGGGCATTCTCTTTAGAGTTGTGTGTGTTTGTTTGTGTGTGTGTGTGTTGTGTAAGTTTTCTCAAGTTACTTCGGGCGAACTTATACTGCGAGAAAGTATGTTCGTGTCTCGGCGGATTAGCGCGCGAAAAACTTTGTTAGACTCTCGACTACCTACCTACCGCGCTACCAAGTTTGCGCGCGCGATCGGTTATTAAAAAATCGCCGAGAGAGAGAGAGTGTATCGCGTTACGCGATTTATTCGAATATATCCGTATATTTGCCGTAGAGCGTGCCGCGTGTTGTGAGATATATGATTTTTGTTTTCCCTGCTTAATCAAATAAAACTTTTCCGGCGGTGTATAACGAAACTTTTTCGGGGGAGAAGAAAAAAAAACACAACGCCCTCCTACAATATATCCGCGATCGCGAATATGTAACGCGAAAAACGTCTTTGCGATCGCATCGATTTCTCGAGATTCGCGGTAGAGGATTATTCATTATTCAACGAGGTCGTCAGTATGCGCGAGAGAAGAGTCCACTTCGCTCGTTAGTAATGGATGACACTTTCGTGGAAGTGATAATTCGTTGTGTTTTATCCGTTTAAACTGGATTCTCGGGATCGTAAATTGCTGTGCGCGTGTATATATATATGTATTCTTCGCGTATAGTTGGCAGAAAGAATATGTTCTATTTTAAGTTAATTTACAGAAATCACGCGCGTAAGCCCGGAAGAGACTCGGGAAAGTCTCCGGAGGAGCGCGCTCCGCGGCGCAAAAACATTATTACTCACGAAGTTAGCGGGAGCGATTTTACGTTCTACGTGTGCGAAAAGGTAATTCTCTCCTCGCGCGACATTACTCGCAAATAATCAACCGTTTATACCTCCCGGGCGTTTATTTCCTCAAGAAAATCGGCGTGATTTCCTCAAAACGTTCGACGTGTATTCTCTCTCTCTAGCTTTCATGCGATGAAAACGGAATTAAAATGAGTTTCATGAAAGAAAACGATCAGTATTGCGCGTAAAAGATAATAAAACGTAGGTAGTTATTTTTATTTTTATTTTTTTTTTTGTATAAGCTACTTAGCGGGAAATCGCTAACGTAAAAAACAACTTGACGCGACTTTGACATTTTCCTCTTTCTCAAGCGGATACGTGTGCATAGGAGTTGCTCCGTGACTCAAGTTTCTCTATTCGCGGTATCGGAAGAGCGGCTAATTAGATTGATTGAAATTTACGCGTCGTAGTTACGTTATCCCTTGTTATATGCACTTTAGCGGATAAACAAGAATTAAATTAACGATTTTCTACGCGCCCACAGTATAGTTCCAAAGAATTCTGAGAGATGTGACGGAGGATTAATTATTTTTTCGCACAAAAATTACCACACCGAAAAAATTGTATTCTTGTTTTGAGGATATCCCACTTACTTTAAGTATATTTTATACTAAAATAGGCGCCAAGAAGAGTTTCTTATTTTAAGAGGAAAATCCTCTAAATAGTAATATTGATAAGAATATATACTGATTAGAATATAAAAAGCCTCTATAGAAAAACATATATATCTTACTATCAAAAAAGATTATATTCTTAAATTAAGAATATACTCTTAAATAAAGAATATATTTTTAATTTCAGAAGAATATCATCTAAAATCTTTAAGAAGATTTTTTAAGTATCAAATCTTCTACTTACAAGAATATAATTTTTTCGGTGCACTGATTTTTACCAATTGTCAAATGTATTTAAAAATTTTTGTTACTTGTTAATCTTTGATGAAAACGATATATAGACGGGAGATCTCGCATCGGAAGGTATAAGCTCGCTCCGTGATGTGTGTCTCACGAGTGCCACGTTACACGAAAATTCCCCTCGGTTCGCTACCGAAACCAAAGCGAGTGGAGTAGTAGTCAAGGAACGGCGCAAAGGGAGAGACACACAATGGAAGTGGCTCAATAAAAAGGATTTCGGCGCAAAGGATTTCCCACTGCATGATTACCCAGCCTGGTCGGGCACAGCGAGAGAGCACGTAGCTCTCTCTCTCTCTCTCTCTCCTCTCGTCGCGGACTCCTATTGTGGAGACTATACCGCGCTTCTTTTTCACGTCGAGATATACTCGTTCGATTCGCCGACGTTGAAGAAAAAAAAAAAACAAAAAAAAGCGCAACGCTTTTACGATAATTACGCGACGACGGCGACTCCGCCATTATCATTGCACGCGCGCGCGTAAAATCATACTTTAAACATTTCGCGATGTACATTTTAATTTTTAAGTTTCGCTCCGCGCGAAAAAAATTTCGCGGAACAACGTTGCGCGCAAGAAAGTAATTCGCGGAAAACTTTTCGTTTCTACTTATTGATTTTTTTTCTTTTTCTTTTTTTTTTTTAATCCAGACAGCTGGATTTTCCTAAAAAAAAAAAAAAAAATTTACTTCTCGATGCGGCAGGGGAAAATTACCTTATGTGAATTTCAAATTTCTCGTTGTACCGGAAGTTTCCGCTTACTACGTGAAAATTGTCGACGAAAACGTGTCATTCTCGCGCGCGCGCGATCGGCATCGGGAAAAGTTAAATTTCCGTCAGTCGTGACTCTTCCAAGAGCAGCGGCAAAGCGGCGGCCTTCTCTGCCGCCTCCTTCGCGTATATCTGACAAAGGTATAAAAACCGTGCGCGCGCGCTTATCTTGAAGAAATGTGCCACATGTTATTCACTCCGTTTCGTTCATATATACAAGCTAGAAGATCTTCTCTTTCTCTCTCTTTCTCTCTCCTCGCTTATATTTCTCTTTCGCTCCCGCGCGCTTCGGTGCATTATATCCGTTTCACTCGTCACTTTTATTCTCTCGCTCCCTCTTGCGCGCGCGCGGTCCTCTCTCTTCGTTTAATACCCCAACATATTTCCCTTCCCCTCTCTTCCTTTACTCCTCCGCCGCCGCTTCTCCATTGCGTTCACGTTGCTCTTCCATTTTCGCTACTCTTTCTCTTCCCAGCTCATACTCGCCTCTATTTCTCCACTGTCTTTCTCGTTCCGTCTCTCTCTTGCTTGCCGAATCGTTCTCTTTTTCTCTCTCTCTTCTCTCTCTGTTTCGCTTTTCTTCCGTCTCTCTTTTACTCGCCTACCTCGTTGATTCTCTCCTCTTTGCTCGCGCGCCGCACTCTCATCTCTCCCGCCTTCCGTTTCGCCTTCTCGTTTACACTCTCATGACGCGTCCGTCGCGGCTCATCCCTTTCTCTCCCACCTTCGTTCTTTTTTTGTCTCTGTCGCGCACGTCGCCGTCGTTGCGCCTCTCCTCTTTTCTCTCTACGTGTTCGCCACCGCGGAGGGGACTCCTCTTCGGTTTATTGTGTCCTCGTCTCTCTCTCTCTCTCTCTCTTTCTCTCTCGCGGTATCGCGACTCTCGTTCCTCCTTCGTGCACCTTTCGACCCGCGTCGACTATTTCCTTCCTTCTTCCTCCGATCGCGTCTCCCCTCCCTTTCGCGCGCGGACCGAAGGTTTATTCCCTCATCGCAGGGCCGGTTAAAAACCTCGCAGGTCCTAAGCGCTCCTAAACGGGGGAACGTTAGTTATAAATGGGGTGAAATTATTTATCGACTCTTTCTCGAAATCTCCAATATATTGGTATATATCACGTTGAAAAATGGATATCGCGCGAACTCTTGTTTTATATATATATACATATATAAGAGAATCTCTTAATCACACTCGAAAGCAATTAAATGTTTATAGATTTCGTGCGTTTTGTCGTATATTCTATACGGATTGCATTAATCGATATATAGCGCGAAAACTGCTTGCACACATTCCCCACGCGCGTCGCGTATTCAGCACATCTCTAATATTGTCAGCAACCACGGCTTTTGTGTGTTGCAGCGAATATATATATATATATTATATAATCGAGCAGAGATTGGCGCTGTTGCATCTTCTGACACTCCGAACCGAAGAAACCGAACTGAACTCGATGAAATTAATCTCGAGTAAGATTGCGGCATTGTTAGACGAGAGACAAAATTATCAGGTCTACCGGAAAGTTCTGTCCGTTTTTGGAATAAAACAAAATACAAATTTTTCAAAAATGGGATATACAAATTGCCCTCACGCTGGCAAGAAATCATTAATAATAATGGCAATTATATATTATTTAATCAAGTTTATTGACGGTAAGAAAAATTTGTAATTTTGTTTTATTCCAAAAAACGGACAGAACTTTCCGGTAGACCTAATATGTAATTAAGTATAACCATATAATTAAGCAAAAATATTTACTGTTCTTTTCACGTCACTCGTGATTAACGACACATCTATACACGTATATACACAGTAGTTTTTCAGCCTTGACGCGGTATCTCAATTGGGAAAAGAAAACGCGTTAGATATTGACAAGTGTATTACGTGTTTGGCGACGAGTTTTTATCTTCTCGGCGCGGCATTCGAGCAAATCGACGTTTTACCAAAAATCCTATGTCGGGCGCCGGCATACTACGTCGATAGTAGGGTACGACGACCCATAAGGGGGGAACATGCTGAGTGCATCTGCACCGACACCATTAACGCGCCGCACCGTGTGAGCACATACGACCGAATGGGAGACGCGTGCACGGGATAATGTAAGTGTGAGCGGGCACGGATACACAGGCGAGGGGAGAGGAGTCGTGTTGCTCGCGCGAGCGACTTCGTCGTCGAGGGACAAAGCGCGTTGCTCGGCATTTCCTGAGGAGAGCGGCTTCTACACGTTAAAACTACAGTTAAATGCACAGACACACGCGCGAACGAAGACAGACACACACACAGACACATATATACGACGATACGGACGCGTGGCGCATCGAGCTTATATATCGCAATGCGCACACGCTGACCGTTTCGTCAGATCTCGATAAAACAAAGTTTTGTTTATCCATTAGTTCTCCTTGACGTACGTTTACTTTAGATATCACGCGGTCACGGTCATTTCGAAAATTTAATCGAAATTTAATTATTCACGTATGAATCTACACACGTGGTAGTATCGAAAACTGAGAGAAGAGTAAGATTCGATTATATCTGTAATTAGTTTTTTTTTTTTTCATTTTGAAAAAAAAACTAATGAAGCAAATGTAGGGTAAAAGACCCAATTACTGTCACCTGAATAATAAACTCTGGCGTTGGTGAATTGTTTGGTATTATTCGATGTCTCTGATATAAGGAACAAAATAATACCGCCTCTCAAAATCTCTATTTTTATTTATAAATTTAATAATTAAAAAAGAACGATGCGAGAGCTAATTACTGTCACCCCCTAAAATGAAAGAAATGAGACGCAAATGCTGAGTGCTGGATTTGTTGTTATCTTAATTGCACTTAAAATTCTACGTTAGATTGTTTTCATGCGTAACTTTTTTTTAGGATTTATTTAACATTTTAAATAAAATAGCTTAGGGCGACAGTAATTGGGTCTTTTGCCCTGTTTGTTGTATTTTTCCAATCATATTTATAATTACTTTTCATTTATTCCAGGCACGCTTACTAGTCCGACAGATGAATTGGTCGAAGATCGAGGACGGAATCAGACGCGTATTAGATGATTCGCGTACGTTATTTGTGCAAAACAAAAAAAAAAAGAAGAAAAAAAAACGACCGATCGTGGAAGTAGACTGTGTGTGTTGCACCATTACTTTTTGTCATCATCTTTCGTTGCATAATGCGACATTTATTGCGCAACACACCGCGACGGCTAGAGATTAATCGCGCGGCAATGAAAGAGAATATATTAATGCGCAATGTCAACCATGTACTTAAATAATTAAAAATAATCATATCAATCGAATGGCTATATAAATAAATTGTACGTTTAAAAAAAAATTGTAGCAAAGATATATAAAGACGCAATAAATCTGTGACCGAGGCGTTTTGCAATAACAAAAAAAAAAAAAATCCGATTTCAAGGTCCAATCGATCGGCGGGGAGTGTCCATTATCTGCGAGCGCGCAACTTTTCGGTATATATAAAAGCCCGTTATATATATGGTTTTCAAGCAATTGTGCAACACACACACACTTTCCGCATGAGCAGCCGGCGAGAGCACACCGGGTGTGTTTTCAGTTTCCCACTCTGTTTAAACAGATTACGTCGCAATGCTCGAGCGACTCTCTCAAGTACGTTTATACGTACGCGAGCACATATAATACGGCTATATAAGATACTCAAAGTCCCTGAACAAAGAAGAACGCGAGGCGATGTCGACGACCTACCCGAAGGAACTTTTCGCGCGTGGGCGGCGCACTGAATATATATATGAACGCGCAATGATTCAGTTGCTAATAATGTTTATAACATATTTACCGCCGCCGCGCAAATGCGCTCTCTCATTTTGTGTTCTGTGTTTAAATAAATATATTACTTGAAAAAAAAAAAAACAAACCACAAAAGGTGCCAACCAATTTTCCCAGTTTTCTACGTATAACGATAACGCGATATTTGCAGAGTCGCTTCATCGCAACGATTTTTTTCAATCAATGTGGCAAGGAGAGAGAGAGAGAAGAGGAAAGTGTGCATATATATTG
Source organism: Pseudomyrmex gracilis (assembly GCF_002006095.1). Lineage (NCBI taxonomy): Eukaryota > Metazoa > Arthropoda > Insecta > Hymenoptera > Formicidae > Pseudomyrmex > Pseudomyrmex gracilis. The sequence goes on along the minus strand of NW_018020809.1, from coordinate 51,418 downwards.
TTTCGAAAGCTTGATCGATTCATGATCGAAGTTACAGAACACCGACAACACGGCGGATGTACACGCTCGTCGTGGCGGTCGTACCCTGTCGTACGTAACGCGAGCTTAAAGTTTGCCCGAGGAATATAGCGGGCGGGTTAGCTGCTTCTCGCGTGCCGAGAGACGAGAGACGTACGTGTACGTAAAACGTTTGTTGTTGCGACGACGACGCGTTCGCGCTTGCTCGCGCAGGTGGGTTTACCTGTCTGCTCGTCGTAAACCACCGGCGGCGCTGCGCGATAAATGTTTCTGCAATCTACACATCTGCCTTCCTTCCAGGTTAATTAAATGAAACTATCAACGCACACCTCGTTGCGCGCGGCTCCCGTCGCGGGACTCGAGAATTGATTTCTGAATTCTGAACGCGCGCAAATCTCTCGATAGCCAATATGCCTCTGATGCATGATAAGCGGTTGCGAATTGCAATTATGGTGATGAATGTAAACAAGAAAGGATTACGTAAGAGAGAATCAAGTCTCGTAGGTTATTACGTTAATTGCAAACGTTAATTATTTTACTTGCCTGAATAAATAAATAAAAAGAGTTGCAAAATGTGAAACAAGTTTTACTAATGTTACCCAATTGCAAGATCAAGTCCTAGGAGACCCGGTGGCTTCGCGCGATCGCGCATAAATGTATTAAAAAAAAATTTTCTTCGCAATATACAGTGTGTTTTTTAATTACAGCGTAGATAACGTGTAGATGTTCGTATAATAACGTTCTGAAATAAAAAAATTGACCCGGTTGTAATAATATTCATCCTCATTTTGCTCGGATTATCTCTCCGCTTCAATTCCGCCTCGTAATAATCCTTCAGCGGCGATGATTGAGATGTAGTTGCACACGTACATGAAAACACGATTTCTTTTCGTGTCAGACTGATATACACGCGGCGGTTGTAAATCTATTGGGTTCTTTGTAGCGACAGATGTTCAAAGGAGCGCCATATATATACATACATATATATATATATATGTATATATATACACATGTATGTATACATGTACATGCATATGTCTTTTATATATTGGTATGCATACGTATACATATTGACGCGGTCCTGTTGCGCATAACCGAGTTTATTCGCATGTTGCGGAAACTCGGACCGGCATGCATCCACACAAGACGTGACGCCCGAATTTTCCTCTGTAGAGAATTTTCGCGCTCTCCAAAATTTCTTTACCCGAAATTCTCTTCCTCCAAACGTTCGCCGTTGCGGACGCTCTCTTCTCGCTTCTCGCACGAAACTTATATGCTCTAGCATACACACACACACACACGTTCTTGCATTTTCTCTCTCGGAATAAGTCGTAAAAGATATTTTTCATATCGGCGTTTCTCTCGATTTTTCGTAAATTGCAAATAAATGAAAATAAGGGTGTAAAAACAATTTTATATACATCCGATATTTTCTATCGCGATTCGAGCGCAAAAGCTATTTCGGAATCGTACAGCGTAAAAATCGCATCATTTGTTTAATGACAAATACGTATCGATGATAATTCAAGTTCTTCGACAATTCTCACGCTCTCTGTTTTTGTCATTACCTCGCTATTGAGATAATTACTGACTCGTTTGCCGACCCACTGCTAGTTATCTTAGAGAACGTTTGTGGCGCGCACGCGCACCGTCATCAGATTGAGAAAAAAGCCGGTGTGACGAATGGGGAAACGTTGCACATATTAAACGCGTTGCTGAATATGTTTCACGAGCGCGACGTAGTTACAATTTGCGAGACGGGAAAACGAAAAGACGAGCGCTCGTTTAAAAACCGATATATATTTATATATATATATTATATATATTATATATGTATATATATATATTATATATTATATATATTATATATATATTATATATTATACATATTATATATATATATGTATATATATTACCGGAAAGTTTTGTCCGTTTTTGGAATAAAACAAAATACAAATTTTTCTTAAATTTTTCAAAAATGGGATATACAAATTGCCCTCACGCTGGCAAGAGAAATCATTAATAATAATGGCAATTATAATAATTAATAAAGTTTATTGACGGTAAGAAAAATTTTGTTTTATTCCAAAAACGGACAGAACTTTCCGGTAGACCTGATATACATATATATATATCGCGTGTAAATTCGTACACACGCGCGTATTAATAACTACCGTGTATATATTATATACAGATCGCCAACGGCGCGTGTTGTTCCAAAAACTGAAAATAGCCGAATGCTTATTTAGGAAGGGAGATTACCATGGGAGAAGGGATGGTTAACGATACGGGGAGTAAAAGACGGTAAAAAACGAAAAAGAGACGCGAGCGCGACGACAGGCAACTACTCTCTCAGGAGGAAAGAGGTAAAGGGAGACTCTGGTTAATAGTCGTAATTTAAACCGTAAATTGGAGATGCGTCTGATTCATCGGGTTGGTTGCGTAGAGCGAGACAGGTATAACGCGTTTTGAGCAAAGTAATTATTAGTTGCGACCCGCGACCCGAAGCGAGTATCACACTCCGCCGCGCGGTCTGTGTGACGACATTACCGTTACCACCTTACTCCTCTTTGCTCTTGAAATAAATCCGCTTTTTAGGCGAAAACGCACACCCCGGACTCCCGGTTATTTATAAAGCTAGCGTTGTAGCTCTCGCGCTCTCTTGTGCTCCAAGAAACAAGAAACATATGCTTCGAGCAATAAAACACGAAAATGTGTCTGACAACCGGAACGCCTGCGGAGCAGCGATTTGTTCCGTATTTATTTTGAAATTTTGTCACGAATTTACCCACTTGATAAATGTCTTTTTCAAACATTTATTATTGACAATGTGTGTGTGTGTGTGTGTGTGTAATTAAAATACGTCTAAAATATACTATTTTTTTTTAAATTATATACTCTTAATATAAATTCGCGCGGAAGTTGTTAAAAAGAGACATCGAACGAAGCGCGCGCGATTAACATCAACAAAAGGCTTGAAATAAAATAAAAAAATCGACGAACGGAGTAAGGAATGTCAATAATTGCCGTATCCTAACTGATATTATTATCAGTCGCGCGGTAGATATATTTCGGTAGCGAGTCGCTCGCCGAATAAAAATTCGATAGCGGGGGTTTTCGAAATACCGTCGGTTCAATTTTATCAGGCGTCGCGGCGCGCAACGACGAAAGAGGGAGGAGAGAACGACGAGCGCGCGGAACGACGACGGGGACGCGCGGCGTCGATCCATTATTCGAGACAGAAAGGAAAAAAGGCTGCCGCTGCTGCTGTGCTCGCTCCTCAAAGCCGCGTGCGCTCGCTCGCTCGCTCGCGCTCGCGCCGAATAACGAAGTTTATATTGCGCCGTTGTCGTCGTTGTCGTCGTCGACGTCGACTCGACTCGACCGAGTAATTATTTCGAGCAGGATCCAATTTGAACTTTGTTCCACACTGTGTCGCCGTGTTTTTATTAAATTGATTCGCGGAGGAGAGTACACAGTTAGGCACACTGTCAGGCGCATAACGGACGGGAGTATCTACGTGAAAGGCGGAGGATAAGGGTATGGGTTGGGGAGAGGAGGAGGGAAAGGAGACATCCTCTCTCTCCTCCGCTCTCTCTGTGTGCCCCCCCTATTACTTCCACCGAACATTTATTACCTCGCATAGCCGACGTAACGTGGACGTAGCACATTGTCGCTCCGCATCGCGCGCGGCTAATACTGCGAATAGCTCCGTTTTATAGGGATGTGCTCGTTAGTATAAATAAGCGCGCTTCTAAGCGCCGGAAAACGAGATGTTAGAGCTAGACCAGGACGGAGAGACGAGAGGAGCGAGAAGAAGAGACGCGGGGCGCCCGAGGCGTATTAATTTGTAAAACCCGCTGACGTCGCGACCTGAAACGTTTCCCGAAATGTCGTCTCTCTGTCTTTCTTTCTCTCTCTCTCTCTCTCGCTCGAGCTGGTCAGAGATAAGGCATGGTGGAAATTTCGCCGAGAATCTCCGAGCTCGAGCTGCAAAAATAAAGAAGATAGAACACCGCGCGACTCGATATTTTATTCGTTCGCGGCGCGAACGCTTGCGGATTAATCGGGCTAATGCTCGTCCGTTCTGCTGATAAAAGTCGAGACGTGCAAGCGGCGAGACCTTGAGTCGCGAGACTCGCGACTCCGTCGTAAACAATCGCTTCTTGAATAAGTCAGGTCTTTTTCTTGAGTGCCGCGGATATATTTCTTTCGCTCGATTTTTTTATAATTCTATCTTGCATAAATTTTTTGCCGCCGTTTTCCTCTTGCAGTTTATTTAATATAAAAACATAAAAAGCAAAAATAAGCGATGATGTTATGCGCATCTGAATACGATGTTGTTAAAACAACTCATTAAAATTTGTCTTGGTTTTTATCAATTACGTAACAAATATATATAAAATAAATAATATATATAATAATATATATAAATAATATATATATAAAATAAATATAAGAGCATTAGATTAAATAAAAAATGGAGTACGTAGAAAAATCTGTTTCGTAAGAGAAACGACAATTGCGTAACCTCTTACATTCATATTTCCGCATTTTTACTGCATCGAAAAAATTATATTTTCGTAAGTAGAAGATTTTATACTTAAAAAATCTTCTTAAAGATTTTAGATGATATTCTTCTGAAAAATTAAGAATATATTCTTTATTTAAGAATATATTCTTAATTAAAGAATATAGTCTTTTTCGATAGTGAGATATATATGTTTTTCTATAGAAACTTTTTATATTGTAATCAGTATATATTCTTATCAATATCACTATTTAGAGAATTTTCCTACTAAAATAAGAAACTCTTCTTGGCGCCTATTTTAGTATAAAATATACTTAAAGTAAGTGGGATATATCCTCAAAACAAGAATACAATTTTTTCGGTGTACGTGTATATATATATATACACCGAAAAAATTATATTCTCGTAAGTAGAAGATTTTATACTTAAAAAATCTTCTTAAAGATTTTAGATGATATTCTTCTGAAATTAAGAATATATTATTTATTTAAGAATATAGTCTTTTTCGATAGTGAGATATATATGTTTTTCTATAGAGGCTTTTTTATATTCTTATCAATATCACTTTAGAGAATTTTCCTCCTAAAATAAGAAACTCTTCTTGGCGCCTATTTTAGTATAAAATATACCTAAAGTAAGTGGGATATCCTCAAAACAAGAATACAATTTTTTCGGTGTGGAGAAAAAAAATAATTGAAAACATATTTAGAGAGAGAGACAGGGGCAATTCGATGAAAAGTAACGAAGAAAGTATTAATATATTTTATCACCGTAAATGTGCAATATGTCGCATAATATGTAGACAACGATATTTGAACAAACAACGTCGAGGTCGTTGCACTTTAAATAAAATTTATCGGCGCGGGTTGGCGCTTTTGCGTCAAAGCGCGTGTCACGCAAAAGAAAATATTTAATAGAATTGCCCTCTGCTCTTTAATAACTAGCTTTTGCGCGACTGCAACGAGACGAATGATTACCATTTAACCGGCAAGAGTGAATTTTCGCGGACGATGACTTGGTCGTGTGTCACAAATTTATTTCGATTGATTATATTACACTTGGAAAATATACTTGTTTAATGAAAATAGATTCCGCGACACTGAGATGAAAATGATTGATTTCAACGCGAATGTGCGAAGAAAAATTTTCGGTCGCGCAATTTTCGCAAACGCGAAATGTGCGCGCGAAAAGTGATTTTGATTTCATGACGAGCGAAACGAACAGCGCGCGATGTCGAACGCGCTCGAGTGCAAATCGCAAATCACAACAGCGTTACCGCAGGATTATCCTACGGGGTCGCAGCACAAACTCCCTCTCTCTCTCTCTCTCGGGCTACCTGCAATTTACAAGATCACTTCGCCGGGAGTTCTCTTTGTCATGGTTCGTCGTCGTCTGTGCCTTCGAGCGACGACAATCGGACGAGACGACGGATTTTGGTACGTAATCGCGCGGCTGCTCGTTCTCAAGTAAATTTTGCGTACAAAATTGTCCACGCGCGCCCTTTCTCGTTTCCACAGTCGTATCTAGCTTATTATCGTCACAGCGTGTAGTTTATCGCAATAAATAATAATAATAATGACAAAAACAACAACAAAACTGACTGGAAACTTGCCAACAACCTAGACCAGAATATCTATTGTTTCTAAAAATATATATTTTCAAGGAACGCGCCGCAAAAAGTTTAACGCGGTCGTGAATTTTACTCGAGAGCGGAGGAGGAGGAGATCGGGGCGACTCCTCCCCGGCGACGACGGTTCTCCTTGAAAAAAATCTACGCGCGGAATGAAATTGCCGCGAGAGTGTGATGCAAACGCATTGTCGCGAGCTTTTCACCCGTCATGGCTATCACCACCGAGCGTCTCTCTCGGGCTGTGTGAAATCGGGCCGTGTGAGAAATTAGAGAACGCCGCGCGTGTGTGTATGTTTCTCTCTCTCTCTCTCTCTGTCCTCTCTTCAATGCCAGGCCGCGTCACAATTCATTTCCTAACCGGTGCGCTCGCGCACTGCCCGACATTCTTATCCTCTACCTACCTGCCCGCCAGCTTTTCTCTCTCCTCGCCGCTCTCCGCGCGCCGCGCGATCAACGTCCGTTCCGTATGTACAGTTAGAACCTTCTCTCTTTTCTCCTTTTCTCTTTTTCTCGTCTACATCATCAATTCTTTCTTTTTCGACTTGTCCGCTGTTTGTTGCGACTTTTTTTTAACGCAAACCGATGCGCCATCGTCGGGGGGGGAGGGTTGTCCCTCAGTGAAGTCACTTCCTCTTCATACACAAAGAGTCCTCTTGAATTTCGGACAAAATATTTATTACCAGCGATTGCGACGAGATATGAAGAATTTTATTAACTAAAAAAGTATTATCTAAAAAAAAAAAAAAACAGTTCAGTGAAACGCACGAGTGAATTATAATTCTTGCGAATTGTAATTCAAAAATGTGTATTTTCGAGAATGATGAAATTTCACACCTCGTTTGTGATTTTAAATTCGGATTTTCTGATCCGCAAATTTGAAATTGAGTCGGATAAAAAAAGACCTTTAAAATCTACAGCCTTGCATTCGATATCGTATACAAAAAGAATACTGGCCCACATACGTGGAGATAGTTACAACATGTACAACTGATAAAAAAAAAAAAAAAAATATCGCGCATTGCGCAGTTCTGCCTCTCCTCGAAGAGCGCTACTTTCTTCGAGAACGTTACGTTAGATTGATTTCAACATGGGAGCCGCACTTTCGTGCGAAGGTGGCCGTGCGTGTAAGAAGGTCGTGCGAAGTATTACTTTAAGTAAAATATTTCTCTCTGACCCTCGATATAATGGAACACACACCCTTGAGTTCGCGGGGTATATTATCCAGCTCCGGAGTATTACGTAACGTAAATTCAGGTGTTACCCAGGTTAAAGATTCAACAATACGTGTATCACGAGCGTTCTTACATTTGCACACCGAAAAAATTATATTCTTGTAAGTAGAAGATTTTATACTCAAAAAATCTTCTTCAAGATTTTAGATGATATTCGTCTGAAATTAAGAATATATTCTTAAATAAATTATTAAGAATATAGTCTTTTTCGATAGTGAGATATACATGTTTTTCTATAGAGGCTTTTTATATTCTAATCAGTATATATTCTTATCAATATTACTATTTAGAAGATTTTCCTCCTAAAATAAGAAATTCTTCTTGGCGCCTATTTCAGTATCAAATATACTTAAAGTGGGATATCTCCTCAAAACAAGAATACAATTTTTTCGGTGTACGTGTATATATATATATACACCGAAAAAATTATATTCTTGTAAGTAGAAGATTTTATACTCAAAAAATCTTCTTCAAGATTTTAGATGATATTCTCTTCTGAAATTAAAAATATATTCTTTATTTAAGAATATATTCTTCATTTAAGAATATAGTTTTTTTCGATAGATATATATGTTTTTCTATAGAGGCTTTTTATATTCTAATCAGTATACATTCTTATCAATTCTTATTACTATTTAGAGGATTTTCCTCCTAAAATAAGAAACTCTTCTTGGCGCCTATTTTAGTATAAAATATACTTAAAGTAAGTGGGATATCTCTCCTCAAAACAAGAATACAAATTTTTTCGATGCAAGTTTTGCTTCCATCTCTCGCGTTCTCTCATTGACGCGTTCGTCATTTCGCTTAACTCGCATTCAACAGCGTCTTGTTTGTTTGCAATTAAAGTTTCTTTCATTCGCGTTATATTTCAGAGAGATGCGTTTGAAATCAGCTCTTTCAACAGATCTGCCAGGAATTGGACCCGTCAAGATTCCGTTCTCTTCGAGAGATGCAAATTCACTTGGCCGCTGAGTTCTCACACGAACACCCCGTATTTAAATCGAATAGAAAATCGACACACATTGTTTAAACAATATATAAAGCTATCATATCTTATGCTGTGAAAAGTTTCGGCGTTTTGACGAATTCGAAATTCGACGTGATGATTCGCCGATGTTCTCGCCGATGAAGGTGGAGCGGACACTTTTGTTGAAAGTGAAAGTCGCGAGTTTCGACGTTTTACCATGGTAACTTTTACATTCTCTAGCTAGGAATGCGCACGTCGTCGGCCGACTTTATAGAGCTGGTCTTGAAACGTATGCGTACGTGTGAAGCGCGTTCGACTTGTTTACAAGAGAGTGACGTTTAATAACAACGGCGCGCAGCGCAATGTGTTATAAAACTTCGGTCGAAGCGAGCGATAACAATTCGAAGAAAATCGCATGGTGTCATAGCTTTTTATATCTTTCTTTTGTACGAAAGAATGAAGAAACAACATATTGTTTTCCCGCGGCTTTTGTGACTTATTGTTGTTTAACATATTTAATTCTTCGCAAAACAAACTAGACAGTTAAAAATTCGTGAACACAACCTGTTCTCTTAACGAAGAACAGATAATAAATTTTTCGTTGACACGTAAAACTATTACGCACACGCACGCGCGCACGCACGCACGCGCACACACACACGACGTACGACGTTCTCGCGTGCGAGCCGATGAAAATCGAAAGTCTAAGGTTTACGTTGACATACTTCGGAGGCGTTCCACTGTTGGTTGTTATAGTCACGATAAAAAAAATAAAATTCTATAAATCTGTCACTCAGATTGAGAAAATTAAAATTACCTTTGGATTATATATATATCGTTACAATTGCGGATACTTTAATTATGTACAGAAAAATATAAATTCCTTTTTTTTTTTTTTTTTCCCCGAAGAATTGCATTCTTGGAGATGCGTCAAGAGATAGAGAACAGCGTATGTGCCGCTTGTCTCCACTCGACGTATCATCGCTTTGACCTAGAAACCTACTTTCGTGCCGAATTAAAAGCGAAATCACGAAGCGAGTAGTAGTAGGAACGGAGGGTTCTCGGAGCAGATAAGCGGAGATAAATATCTATATACCATCGTATAACGTAACTGCGTAAGAGCGTGATGGTGCCATGGTCATTTTTTAAATTACAAAAAGCGGTTTATCGCAATTATGTGTGCAAAATTATGAAACTTGAAAAAAATTATGAAAATTATGGTTTTATATATATATATATATATATATATATATATAATTTATATATTTATTATTTATTTATTCACATCAGCCTTCCCGGCCAAGAAGAGGACTTGGTTTACAAGCTTTCTAATATAAACACTCCGCCTAACCAAGTCCTATATAATTTATATATATATGTATATATATGACACATATATATATATATATACATATATATATATATATTCAAGTGGTTGCAAAACCGGCCATTGGCCGTAATCGCGCAAAGACTTCTGTGTAACGTTGTTATAAATTTTCACGCAAAAACAACAAAAAAATACAAACAATTTCGTAATTAGGGATTCTTTCGAAAAGGGAATATTTGATTAGCAAAAACATATCGTTATTGTTGGTAAGAAATAATATTCTAACACGCGGGGCATTCTCAGAACCGCTTCCAGTGGCGTAGTAATTACGCTGAACTTGCAGTTCTGCTGAGCAACCTGCTTCAAGTAATTTGAGCTTCATTTTCATGAAAGAGAGAGAGAGAGAGAGAGAGAGGGAAGAAAGAAAGAGAAAGAAACTACCGCCGCTTATAAACAGATAACGTTGCTCCGTGTGTTCTTTTGCGGAAATTTTCTATTAAACGGAAAACTGTGCGAAGAATTCGTTCGTAGAAATTGACTAATTGCGATGCTTGTGTGTGTCAGTGTGCGGGGGAGGGGAGAGGTAATTTTAATAATTATATGGAAATCTTAGCGAGAGCGCAAGAGAGACTCCGGTAGGTGATTTTACCAGAAAACCTGATATTTTTTACGGCAAGCTCTTTGTCAGATGATGGAATAATTGTGAAAGTAGAAGAGAGAAACCGTCTTTCTCTTTTTTTTTCACACACGCGATGAATATTTCTGCTACTTCAAAAAAAAAAAAAAAAACCACTTGAGTTCTCATACATTTAGTGATATTTACATCGTGTGTGATTGAGAAATCAAGCGTAGCGCTTGACAAAAATTCGTGTGTGCTTTAAATATATTCATGTTTCTTTCTTACGGTTATTTAAATCTTTTTTCACACAAAGCTATCGAAAACGAGCGCTGCGAGCTTTTATCCACCCCGCGCTCGAGTAGCAAACAGCTTAAGAGGCGCTATAACACCGCCGGACACGGCGGAATGTAATGGAGTTTTCTGTACCTTTTCACCGTGGAGCTCCCCTTTTCGAGATCGAGACTCGGTTTCGCTCGCTATTATACGAGCTTATAGGAGAAACGACAGACAACCACTCGTCGACGTGCCGAAGCGACTCAGCGGGGAAGAGCGAGCCCGTAACACGGACGGGAGGAGAGAAAGAGGAAGAGAGGAAAGAGGAGAGAAATCGCAAACGGGGGAACGGAAGGAGAAAGAGGAGGAGGAGGAGGAGGAGGATCGAAGCCGAAGCTTGTCGACGGCGCACGACGCGGAGGTCAAACGCACGGGCAACGCGAAAACGGCCGAGACGACAACCTTGACTCCTTTCGTCTGTTGTTCTTAGGATCGACGGCCCATCCGAGAGAGGGTGAGAGAGCCTCCTCGGGAGGTGAACGAGGGTAGCGTGACACGGCGTATCGGCAGGCCAGATACTTAGGTGCGCTCGCACTCGACCGAATAATCGACGGTTCTTAGCCGTTTTGCCGGCTCGGTCAACTATCCGGGCCCGACAAAGCGAGATCTGCGAATCTGTGACCGATGCGTCGCACGGAAAACAAGACTTTTTTTACCTTTGTTTTTCACATTGTTCAGAGATTCTTTTTATTTATATAAATATTTCTATAAAATTTTTAAAAAAATTTCTATATATATATATATATATAGAAATATATATATA